>NW_026067926.1:5081142-5091733 GCF_014885135.2 Alexandromys fortis | reverse complement strand
TATATATATACATATATGAAGCTTCTGCTATCCCTCAAATGACCCTTAACTTTAGCTGTCTCTGCCCATATTCCCTTACTCATTCTCCTTTTCCCTCTTCCTCCCCACTTGATCCTCCCATCCTAGAACCCACATCCTTCTAGAACTTACCTATTATATTTCTCTTTCTTAATGAGATGTATCTGTACACTCTACTTTCTTACTATATACCTAGCCTCTGTTGTTACTGGATGTGTAATTGGTAAAAAAAAAAAAAAATCCCATTCTTAGTTTGCTGCTTTGTCCAAATGATGGTGTCCTTTGCTGTGCCAAAGCTTTTCACTTTTATGAGGTCCTGTTGATTCACTGTTGATCTTATTGCATGCATGAACAGTGTTCTGTTCAGAAAAGTCATGTCCTGTGCCCAGGTACTCAAGGCTACCCTACTCTCCTGTCAGGTTCAAGTGTCTGGTTTTAAGTTGAAGTCTTTGATCTCTTTAAAGTTGAGTCTTGTACAGGGTAATAAGTTTGAACCTGTTTAGATTCTTCTACATACAGCCATCTATGTTTGACCAGCACCATTTGTTGAAGATATTGTCTTTTTATTCAAGGTATGTTTCTGCCTTCTTTATCAAAAATTAGGTGTTCATAGGTGTGTAGATTTATGTCCAGGTCTTCGGTTCAACTCCATTGATCAACATGTCTGTTATTTGTGCCAATACCATGCTGTTTTTTACTATAGCTCTGTAGTAATCAGGGATGGTGATAACTCTACCAATTCTCTTATCATTCACAATTGTTTTAGTTACATGGATTTTATGTTTCCACATGAAGCTCGGGTGTATCAGATACAACCAGATTTTAGTCAGTAAGAGTCCTCCATCTAGGAGAGTTGGTACCAATGGTGAAGTCCCAGGAGCTGGTACAGGTCTTATGGCATTGTCTGGGGAGTGCTTTGTAGGTTGGTCTTGGCCCAGGCAGCAGAAGTGACCTGTAAAACGATGTAGGAAACTGGCTGGGGTTAGCAAAAGGCTCTGGAGACTGTTAATTTTTTACCAGACCTGATTTTGATACAGCAGTAGAACTTTTCCAGGAACCTGTAAGAGAACTGGAACAGATTTATAGCTTGGTGTCGTAGCAAAAAAGCTATTGCTTTGGTTAAGACAATTAAAGTAATTGGGAACCCTGGATTTTTAAGATACGCTGGAAACCTGTTAGGCACACGTGTTTGTATTTTAACAGGAAACATTAAATGTCATGGATGAAGTAACAAGTTAACAGTACCTAGGTTGTCAAATGCCATTAGACAGCTCTGGCAGGGATGAATGAGCAAAAATGAGACAGCTTTTTAGCTATGCAGGCAATCCCAAATCCTCTCCTTAGTCCTTAGAGAACGCCAGTCTTAGAAGCAGTGCTTGCCGTTAGCTGCTGAGTACAAGAGACCCAAAGGTTTTTCCTGTTGGGGGAAGATTTAGTCTTCCTGGCTTGGCAGGATGAGAAGATCAATTCCCAGGTGAAGCATCCAGAAAGCTAAAGAGGTAAAGGTGGCCTTGGCTGTGTGGATGGCTATGCCAAACACAAAGGCAAGGCCTGGGGGCAAAAGGTCTTCTGTCTTCTTGAAGGAGCTGAAGGGTGCAGTGGAAGCTGCATGTCTGTGTTAGAGGCTTTTGTTAAAATGCCATGTCCTCAGATCTGTAAAGGCACTTGAAAACCAGGTACTATTACCTATTATTTTAAAATGGGCATATAAGCTAAATTTAGATGTGTAGTTTATCCAATTAGTTACATTTACCAATGCTAGTAGAATTACTGGCACATGTGGAAACTTACCAAAGATGGAGGTGAGGTTAAAATATGGTGGCTACCCACATGTTTGTATTTTTCCAGAGTTGTAATCTAGAAGTACACATACACACAGAAATATAAATCCACGTATTCACACAGACATATTGTGACCACATCATTCTAATAGACAAATAGGACACTTTTGGAAACCTGTGTCAGCTGACCAACTTATAAATTCCGGCACAGTGAGGCCTCTGCTGTCCTTCTCCAATGGAAAGGGAGTCGGGTTTAGATCCCTGAATCTGGAAAGTGAAAAGAGCTGCCATGCCTCTGGGTGCAGTAGAAGCCCTGCTGACTAAGGAGGGGCAGAAGTGGGGGCTGGGGGGGGGAACAAACCACATGGATCAGCGGAGAAGAGGAGGTGGAAGGGGAGATGGAACAAGAGCACTGGCTGAGAATAAGCAGAGGAGGGGGGTATGTATCTAGGAACTGTGGACTTTTGAAACATTGTTAATTTAGGTCAGATAGCCCCAATTTAATTTTTTTTTTTTTTTTTTTTGTAAAAGGCCGCTTAAGGACATTTGAATAATCAGCCTGGAATTGTAAGGACCCACAAGCTCATGCCTGTGTGGCTCAAGCCTGTTGCAATGTGTCCACTAAACAAAACCCTTGAGTCATGAACAGGGGTGCATGAGAAGTAGATGAGAGACCTCTCCCGACACCCAAGTCCCATCTCAGCAAAAGGCTTGGCTTCTGCAGCATGGATCAGGCTTTCGGCATGGCTGAGACTTCAGTGAAAGCCGGAAAGGCACATGGGTCACCCCAGGGAACCCTACTAGCATAGAGCAAAAGAAGGGGAACTCGCCTGAAAGCCAATCTGCCTGGTGAAGAACATGGGGGGATGGGCATTTTCCAGCAAGGTGGCACTTCACCTGTGGGAAAAACAAACCCATCTTGGTGGGATCTCCAAAATGTTAGGAATATTTTCTAATAGAGCCTCTCCACCGGTGCAAAGAATTACAATCAGACCAGATTAAACCAAAGTAAATGCTTGTGTTTAATAGGGTCCCTGGGTGACTGGGAACATGGCAGGGAAAAGACAGAAGGAGCACACATGCAAACCCCAGCCACGTGTTCCTCCCCACCCACTCCAGCCTAAATACGCAGTGGGAGTGGTCCTAACTCTCTCCAGGGAGGGGTCAGTGCTTGGCAGACTGGGAGTTGGAATCCAAGAGCTTGGCAGGCTGGGGTGACACAGTATCTTCCACACCTGAGAGTCTCTCTTCCATCCCTTGTATTCTGTTGGTGATGCTTGCATTTGTAGTTCCTATTCATTTTCCCAGATTTTCCATTTCCTGAATTCCTCCAGTTTGTGGTTTCTTTATTGATTCTGTTTCAGTTTTTAAGTCTTGATCCATTTCCTTAACCTGTTTGTTTGTTTTTGTCTTTCTTGAAATGATTTATTGATTTCTTCCAATTTTCTGGCTTTTTTTTTTCAATTTCTTGAAGGGAATTTTTCATTTCCTTTTTAAGGGCCTCTATCATCTTCATAGTTACTTTTAAGGTTGGTTTTCTTATGCTTCAGCTGCATTGGAATATTCAGGTCTTACTATAGTAGGATCACTGGGTTCTGGTATTGCCATATTGCCTTTTCTGTTTTTGAATGTATTTTTACACTGGTATTTATACATTTAGGCTTGGGATGATTATAAGTATGGGTGTTGATTCTTATGTTGTTTTGGTTGGATAGATGTTTTGTTTGTTTCTTATCTTTTTTTTTTAATTGTCTTTTGTCCTGAATGGTCTAGGGTTCTGGTGATTGGCAGATTTTCAGGTCCAGTAGGGTTGTCTTAGGTATGATTTGTGGGGGTTTGGGTGCCTCGATCCAACATATCTTTATGTTCTTCTGATTGATGTTGACTCTTCCTGTGCCTATAGAATCTGTTCTTCTACTGATATGGATTGTGCCTGTGCTTATGTTGTCTGTTGTTCTTCCAGTAGGTGTAGGTTGTGTTTGTGCTTATAATCTGCTGGGGTTTCAGGGGAGGATGATCAGGCGAGTGGGGTTGGGTGGCAGAATGGGTCTTGGGGCAACAGAATCCAGTGGGTGGCAGTGGTGGTGGCACAGCCTGGAGGGAAGTCTCTCACCTGTCAACTGGCTGCTCGGGACTATATCAGAGCAGTGGAGTTCCACCAGAGTTGGGGGCAGGGCCCAGATGCTTTACTGTTGGTGAAATGGGCGTGGGCGAGCACAGGATATGCCCTGGGGTTTAGAGTCTGGAAGATGGAGCAGTCCAGCTGGGAGGCCAGTCACAAACCTGTTCTTCTAAATGGTGTGGGCTGTGCCTGTGCCTATGGAGTCTACCGGGGTTGCAGGGGAGGGCTGACCGCCAGGAGGATGATCATCAGGTGGGTGGGTTTCTCTGGGTTGTAGAATTGGTGTTGGGGGAATAGAATCTAACTGGTGGTGACAGTGGGGGTGGTGCAGTCTGGAGGCAGATTTCTCACCTGCTGGCTGACTACTGGGGATTGCAGCTTGCCAGTTTTATTAATGTTAATATTTTAATTTGGATAAGATAAAAATTATATTCAGCCAGAGAAATGTATTTTATGTCATATCTATGGTAGGTTCTGTATATTGCAAGCTGAAGATTATTTGTATTGTTTGTATCTCCTATGTCTGAGTTGCTCCTTAGTCTATTTTATTTATTCATTTCATTATTTATTCATTTTCTCACACAGGGTATATCACGGAAGGATTCTTGGCAGTACAGTATGCCTTGGATGCGAGCATTATGTTGTATCATGAAAACAGTGCTGGGAAAAAGCTATTTGATGAAATTAATGTTCTCATACAGAGATTTCCATACCCAGCTCATCCTCATGATAAATTACTTTGGATCTCCAGTTCTTTCTTTCCCTTGATGTTCATACTTATGTTCTCTTCCATCGTACTTTCCATCATACGGTCCATTGTGTTTGAAAAGGAAAAAAGATTGAAGGTAATATGGCTTACTTTTTGGTAGTCAGTGTAAAAAAGCACATATGCGTGTATGTATTATACATACACAGGCTGTGGATATCTTTGGAAAGTTAATTACTGCATTGTAAAGATTCAGCATTTATGGATAGTGCTTATACCCCAGCAAAGCAACAAGAGACACAAATATAGAAGAGTGAGTCCTGATGATACCAACTTCACAAGCTAGAAGAGTTTCAAAGACAAACTTTAACAGGGAAACAGCAAAGAAGAAAACTGAAGTCGAGAAGGACAAAAAATATTACTAGACAAACTTGAAGTTTTTTATACTTAGAGTAGCAATGAATTTCAAATACAGCCCACTTCAGGGATAAATTAACCTAAGTCCTAATACTATTGGTCCATTAACTGATGCACGATTAATAAAAAAAAATCAGAGACCAAAATTAGCGTTCAATCTGAAGATCCAAAAAGCAACCACTGGCTCTTACCTTGACCTCAATCTGAAATGGCAATCTCAGCCTGAGACTATACCTGAGAGCTCTTTCTCCCATTTTATAATCCTCTCTAGAGCTGGGATTAAATTCATGCACCACCCTGTTTCTATGGCAAACTAGTGTGGCTACTGGGATTAAATGTGTGTGTTACCACTGCCTATAGGGTCTGTAGGGCTGAGCAGTGGGGCTGTTTTACTATCTGATCTGATCTTCAGGCAAGCTTTATTTATTTATTTATTAAAATACAAGTAAAATGCCACTACAATTAGCACCAATATTCATTTTCTTTCACAATGATCATGTTTTCAACAACCAAAAAGTTACTAAACAAATGAAAAAGCAACAAATAGTGAAACAATCCAAAGACACAAATTGATCATCATTAGTAGACGTAGGAAAGACACAGATGTTGGACATAGACAGGGAAAATTTCACAAAGCCCGCCCCTAGATGAAGAGTCACATTCAATCAAGTGACTGCTGAGATAGAATCAGTTCTTTCCCAGAGAGATGCCTCCTGCAAGGTTATCTAGTCCCTTGTGTTCTGCTCTAGACATGTGTGCATCTGAGCAACAACTGAATGGACTCAGGAGGGCGTGTGTGTGTGTGTGTGTGTGTGTGTGTGTGTGTGTGTGTACATGCGTGTGCTTGCATGGCAATAGTAATTAAAGAAGTAGTCAGGAATTTGGGGGTTGGGCACATTAGGAGCTGAAGGGGGGAAGAAAGGGGATGGAAATGATGCAAATACAGTAGTCATATATGGAATTCTCAAAAAATTTAAAAATGCATAGATGATGGAAATATCAGACAGGTATTTTAACTGTGTTTAATATTCTAAAGACTGTAAGTATTGAATTATCTAAAATTCTTGGGGGTTGTGGGCATTTTTCACATTTTTAGTGTATATGCCATCCACATGTGTCATGGCATCTATAGAGGTCTGCAGACAGTTTGCAAGAGTGAATTCTCTCTACTACGTGCTCATTAGGGATCACATTCAGGTTGTTAGGCTTGTCAGGCATAGCGACAAGCCCCTCTGCCTGCTGAGCCATCTCTGCAGCCTGGGAATTTTTTTTATAGCAATCTTAATTTCTGAGTTTCACTGAAATCATGGAGTTCATATGTAGTTGTAATGAACATGTGCACGATTGCCATATAGTAAAGATGGACATGATCAAATACACTATATAACTGAATGAAAATAGCCTATGTATTTTTGTAAGTGAAATTTTCAAAAGAAATCATCCTAACAGTACTTAGGAATGTTTTTAACAGGTTTATCCATAGATAAGTAAAATGAGGAAAGAACTAGAAAAAGTGATCTCAAGACAGATGAGATTACAAAAACTGAAATGTAGAGAGAAAAATGTAAAATTCCAGACAAAATCACCCAAAAAGTATAGAACAGTATCAAATGACGTAACACATGTAATTGGATTCCAAAAAAAAAAAAAGAGAAGAGAAAAGAATTAAAAACACTGGAGGAATTTTTCAAAATTAATAACATTAAAATGCAGATACAAAAAGCTCAGAGAATTCAAAGATAAACATTGCATGAACATGTGTTGCACACACCTGTGCATACACACACACACACACACACACACACACACACACACAGGCTCATTATAATCAAATTGCTAAAAACTAAAAGCACAGAAAAAAAATCTCGAAAGCAAATAGCAGTAGGGAAAAAGATACATAGATACCTTTCTGTTACTGTTCTGGAAATGAAGCTTTTATAGAGGTGATTTATCTTCTTTTTCCCTCAGCCATTTATTTTTAATTTTTTATTTAAATAACTTTTTTCATTTATTTTACATAGTGCTTGGCGATTTAATGTGAAAGCCAGTGAAATGATTCGTTAGCTAAAAGAGTTTACACCACAAGCCTGGAGACCTGAATTCAATCTTCAGATCCCACAGTGGAAGGAGAGAACCTGCTCAATAGGATGTTTCCCATGACTGCTCTTAGTGCTCTTGGGGACTTGCTTAGTTAATCTACAGCCCTTGGGAGCATTGTCATTCCAAGTAACAGCTTTACTCAAACCACACAAACACAATTTTTTACTTACAAAAGGAGAAGAGTATATGAGAAATAAATGCCATTAAGGATGTGTGGAAAGCCTATAAAATAAATTTTAAAGGAATAATTGGAATTTTTTTATTTTGTAAACCCCAGATGTAAAACTGAAAAAGACCTCTGAACTCAGAAAAATATATGTGCATATATATTTTTAAAGAAAAGCGTTGACTTTACTTACTGTATAATTTTGATAGATTTCTAAGCCTTGATTTTTTTCTCATTCTTAAAATAGAGATAATATTGACCATTTTTATAGCCTTTGTAGTAAAAAATTCAAATAATGATGTGTGAAAGCATCCTGAATTCCAGACATTTAAAATGCTTAGTTTATGTTGCCTATTCTACAGGAATACCAACTCATAATTGGGCTTAAAAATTGGATCATCTGGGCTGGCTATTTCTTCACGTTCTTCCCTTTATATGTCATCATCATACTTTTGATATGTGCATTACTCTTTGTCCAGGCAAGTATCTAGTGTCACGCTGTACAACAGACAAAATTAATCACATATGTGATATTGAAACTGCCTATTAATGCTTTTTCTTAACATAAGAAGAATCAGGTAACATTCTTTTAAATGTTTAACTCAACTATTTACAAAATATTATTTTACAATGTAACTATTTCTAAAATAATGTTATATTTTTACTTTTTATTTTTTCCAAAATCTAGTGTTTTGTGTTACTGTGCATCCCAATTCTGACATTAAGTTTAAGTAGAAAATACATAATCTATTTTAACAATGTTGTAGTTTTTATTTAAATTTAAGATATCTTTTAAAGAGTAAACTTGCGTTCCATAGTCATCCCAGCTCTATTTCAAGTGTTCTATAAGTGCACATGGCAAATGACTACTCCAACAAGCAGGTGAGTTTGGATGGGTTGAATCAACCACATAGTCCAGTAAAAGACGAGATACACTGTGGACTTACTGTTTCCAGGTTTACAGTAGAATAAAATGGTTTTTTGTTTGGTTGTTTCTTTTGTTTCTTTTTTTCTGATCCTACTAAAAAACTCAGATGCTGCTGAGTCTCTTGGCAAATCTTAACTTCCTGTCTTTTGAGTCTCACCAGATGAGTGGGGTGATCTATTTCACTAGGGGCCATACTTTTATTTCTTTCCTTGTGTTTACGTGACACTAGTTATAGTGTTACCTGATCTGATGTCATGTTTTATTGTAGGTTGCAAAGGAGCCAGTCTTGCGATACAGTGACTCTAGTTTCATCTTTGTCTTTCTTACATGTTATGCCATCGCGTCTATATGCTTTGCCTTTATGGTTAGCACTCTCTTCAATAAAAGTAAGTCTGTATTTGCAGTTCTCTCTGGCTAACTAGAAACACTGCCTTGCATTCTAACATACAAAGGGAATTATACATGAAACAATTTGACAGGAGTTAGAGAGAACATTAAGAATGAATGTGCTCCAGTGTACATATAAAGAAGATATAAAATGGTGACATTAGAACTAAACAATGCTTCCTATAGACGTTTATTTAAATTGCTACTGAAAGCAAGCACTTGCCATATGGCAAGACTCTAGTAAGTGGTTCTTCGTGAAAACTCACTTAAGAATAATAGGTGTCTTCAAATCACACCAACATGGTCAAATTAGACATTCTATAGAAATATATTTAAACAACTCACAGGAAATAAAAGGAAGTAGAGGTATTAAGATAGTATATCTAGTGGCAGAAGATTCAAAATAGTGACAGACTTAAACTCACTATATCAGTAATACCTTAAGTGTTAATCTTCTGAATACAAAAATTATAAAACATAGCCTTGATGGAGTATCACTGTGCCTAACATGCTTATTTAGGATATGATTTTTTAAAACTTTGTTGAAATGTTTATCTAATTATTCTTTTTTTATTTTTTAAGTTAAATTTATGTATTATATAACTATAAAAGTCATACAGCACATTATGCATATTTACTACAAAATAGAAGTATTGTTTCCTTCTGGATATGGAGTTGACCTTATTTTCCTTCATTTAAAAAAATGACTTAGACAAATGGCATTGTGGATGGATGGATGGATGGATGGATGGATGGATGGATGGATGGATGGATGGATGGATGGAAAGACCCTTGACCTACAACTCAATATGTGTCCTACTCTCTGTGTGACCCTGATTGTCTCTCTTAAGTCTCCTGAGACTCAGTTTACCCATAAATACAAATAGCACTGCCCAACTCACAGCACCATTGCGAAGACTAAATGAGGGTACATATTCAGCCTGGGTGCCAGAGATCATAACTGGAACCCACTTTTATCTGCCTTACCTAATTTGCTTCCCATAAGAAATTGGCCTTGTCAGATATATGGCTATGAATTGAGACACCCTGTCATGGGACCGCCTAATGTAAGTAGCGGAATTGACACTGATGTCATAATTACTGTGCTTTATCAGATCATACAGAAAGACTACGGCCCTGATTTATCTAATTATTCTTTATCGATTAAAAATTGACAGAAAGTGAATGATCAGAGAAGCTCGGGAGAAGTCACCAGTGACCTTCTAGCTCTTCTGTTGTTCTTTCAAAAGGAATAAGATCCTCTCTGTGCCATGCCTTACTCCTTCCTCTTTCCTCCAAAACATCTCTGGTTAATTTTGGTCACCTTCTGATTCAAATCAGACTTTATTATCAATAAAAATATCTTATACCATGATCCCCTTTGTCTAAATAAAAAGGGAAGGGTTTTTTTCTGTTTTTCTTTTTTTTTCTTTTTTATTGAAAAAAAATTTTCCACCTCCTCCCACCCTCCCATTTCCCTCCCCCTCCTCCCACCCCTCTTCCCCTTCCCCCTCCGCCCCCCCTCCCTCTCCAGTCCTAAGAGCAGTCAGGGTTCCCTGCCCTGTGGAAAGTCCAAGGTCCTCCCCGCTCCATCCAGGTCTAGGAAGGTGAACATCAAAACTGGCTAGGCTCCCACAAAGCCAGAACATAAAGTAGGATCAAAACCCCGTGCCATTGTCCTTGGCTTCTCATCAGTCCTCATTGTCTGCCATGTTCAGAGTCCGGTTTTATCCCATGCTTTTTCAGTCACAGTCCAGCTGACCTTGGTGAGCTCCCAATAGATCAGCCCCACTGTCTCAGTGGGTGGGTGCACCCCTCGTGGTCCTGACTTCCTTGCTCATGTTCTCCCTTCTCCTCATTGGGACCTTGGGAGCTCAGTCCAGTGCTCCACTGTGGATCTCTGTCTCTATCTCCATCCATCACCAGATGAAGGTTCTATGGTGATATGCAAGATATTCATCAGTAT
>NW_026067926.1:5038332-5080703 GCF_014885135.2 Alexandromys fortis | reverse complement strand
ATTCCACACTTTCTTCATCCATTCTTTCATTGAAGGACATCTAGGTTGTTTCCAGGTTCTGGCTATTACCAATAATGCTGCTATGAACATAGTTGAACAAATGCTTTTGTCATATGATAGGGCATCTCTTGGGTATATTCCCAAGAGTGGTATTGCTGGGTCCAGGGGTAGGTTGATTCCGAATTTCCTGAGAAACTGCCACACTGATTTCCAAAGTGGTTGCACAAGTTTGCATTCCCACCAGAAATGGATGAGGGTATAAAAAGGGAAGGTTTTAACTCTGACATAGTAAAACTATATTCAATAAGTACATTAACTGTATACAAATATATATGGTAAAAAAAAATCAGATTAACTACTGTTCAGTCCATTTGCCTTTGGTAAATTCAGAGAAAATACTGCATTATCTATCCTAGCTTGATGAGTCCAAAATGTTGTACCTAATTCATTTTCTATCCTAACTTATATTACCAACCCAGAACTATCTTTTATGTCTCTCAAACTTATACATTTTGCACCTTTTTGTGAGTTTCTTTTCTGAATTTGGTAATAAGAAAAACTATAAATATCTAGTCTTCAACTCCATCAGAGACCTGAGAAAGATATAATATTACCTAAGTAAATGGGAAGTGTAAAGCAAACAACTTCCAAAACTAAAAAATGACAGAAATATCTGGCTGCCTGGACAGTCACCCATCTACAAAGTTGGGGCATCCATATTTAGCCTACAGACCTACAACAACTGACAGACCTTTCTGTGAAGCAGGAATTTTGAAGGACTGTCCTGACTTGTCTTAGCAAAGTTACGCATTTGTTTCTTTTGTGTCCTGCTTGTCCAACCTGGACAACACATTGTCTGCAGTTGAAGCAAGGAAAATGTCTTGCCCCATAGTTAACTTTTGCCACGAAAAAAGTAAATTCCATATGGAATTTCTTTTGTGTCTGTCATCTTCTCTGAAGTATATTCGTGCTTCCAGGAGCAGACAAGTCTCATTGTCATTAAAAAAGAACCTTATATTTTTTAAAACATCTTAAAAGCCATATTCTGTAGATTTTTGAAGTATTTGAAGATGGCTTGTCTATCTAAAATATGTTTGACCTTGAAAACATACCTAAAATGACTACAAGTTTGATTGTGACTAACTACTAACATGCAATTCTTTATTATCCTAAATAGTTTGTAATAATAACTTTCAAGGTCTAGAAATTTACTTTACATTCTTAAATGAGCTGCAAAGGAAAATGAAATTGTATATTTAATGAATGAAACCCTATACAATTTGCCCCTGGGAGGAGGTTATTTTCTGTTTGGTGAATGCAAGTGAACTTGGTCAACTTGGATACTCTGCGTGTAGCTTTATTTGAGTCCTCTCTTTGTCCTCTTGTTGGAGCTATTGCCAGCTGCATGTCTAGTTTTGGGTGCAAATAGAATCAGCAAGCCATACTTCTTGTCCCTTCCTCCCCAGTACTTCCATTTGTTTCTGTAGCAGCAGTGTACACCAGCTCTCCTGTATATTGCCTTTTTGCTGAAAAATGTATGTTGAATAAAATTTTCTATAGAAATTATAAAAAAATATATGCACAGTAAGTTCTAACAAAAATAACCTTAAATTTGTATCAATATACAAAAATATCTTAGAATAGAAGCATATACAGTATAACAAAAATACCTCAAATTTGTATCATTATACAAAAAAATACCAATTTAAAATATTTAAGACTAGTAGTTAAACTACTTTGGATTTAAAAGTAGATTCAAAAATCTGTCCCTTTATCCTATCATTTCTGTATCCCCTTTGTTCTTTTCAGAATGCAGTCCCTGAATCTGTTGTTCTTTGTTCAGCTTTTTTCCTGACCATTCCCAATAACAACTTGTAACAACCCCCACCCAAATGATAACAAATATCCATAACCCACTGAATGACCAAAAACCACCCACCCCACCTCTTGGGAATGTGGGTGTTGTGTTCTTAAAATTACTTCCTGCTGTCTGGGGGTGTCAGCATCTCTAGGGGAACCTGAGAAAATTGAAATAACAATCAAGTCCTAAGAGAGCTAGCTGTATCATTTGTTATCATTCCCTGTGTAATGGGAAAGTGTGGGACTTATCTGAAGTCCTGGCTGGAGTAGTGCATAAGGCTGGACCACATCAGCTAGCCACCTTGAAATTGTCCTACGCAGTTTGTGTTACTTCTTTCAGGTAGTGGAATTTGGTTATACAAAGAACAAGTAGGACATTTCCTTATAATTTCTTTGACTTGTTGTCAAGTGATAGAAAAATGTTTTTGTAAACCCTTGCTATTGAAATGATGTTTCTTATGAAATTCTAAGGCTTCTAGCATATTTCCTACCAATAGCTGATAAATTTCATCATTACTTTGTGCTAGAGGGCCTGTTAGGCCCATGTGGAATCTGATATGTATTATATAGAAGAGACAATTTCTATTTCTGATTTCTTGTAATTGAATAAATAACAAAGTTAATTCTGCATCATCTGGAATAAGTTCAACAGTTTCAATATATAAAACAACTCTTTCTGCATATGGAGAGTAAGTAACTATATGAGGAGGTTTTGAAAATCTAATAATACCCTGAGAAGAGCATAAAATTCTGGCTTTTGAACAGATTCATAAAGACTCTGAACCATTTTGCTTTAATTTGCAGTCTTTTTAAATCATTCACTATAATAAACCATCCTTTGGGTAATAGAGAAGGCAAGGGAAGTCCAGACTGTAAAGAACCCATTGACTGAATCACCTTAATAATAGCTCTTAAGTCTGTTACTGTAGAGGGAGCGGCGGGGCTGCGTCCCCGGCACCCGGCCGCCTGCATAGCTAGCTTATGCCCCGAAATAATTACACGGAAACTGTATTCTTTTAAACACTGCCTGGCCCATTAGTTTCAGTTTCTTATTGGCTATCTCTTACATATTTATCTAACCCTTTTCTAATAATCTGTGTAGCCCACGAGGTGGCTTACCAGGAAAGATCTTAACCTGCGTCTGTCTGGAGTGGGAGAATCATGGCAACTCCTCGACTAAGCTTCTTTCTCCCAGCATTCTGTTCTGTTTACTCCACCCATCTAAGGGTTGGCCTATCAAGGGGCCTCGGCAGTTTCTTTATTATTAAGAAATCACTCCCACATCATTTCCCCTTTTTCTGTTTAAAGGCTTTAACTTTAACATAGTAAAATTACATATAACAAAGCAGTTATCAAGTAAGAGTTACAGTTACAATATTTATTATCTACTTAATCTTTTATCATAACTAAGGAAAACTACAACTATAACTAACCATTCTTCAATTCCATCAAAGACTGCAGAAGGATATAATATTACCTAAGCAAACAAGAAATCCAAAGCTCTAGAAACAACAGAGACATCTCGCTGCCTGGACAGTCACCCAAAGTTCTTTTGTACCGTTGGGGCATTTATCTTTGGCCTACAGGCCCATAGTTTCCAGCAGACAGTTCCATGAAGCAGGAAATTCCAAAGACAGTTCAGTCACTTTCTGCTGTGTCCTGCAGAATGTCTCGCAGACTCTTTCATTGATCAGGAACCCTGAAAGATCATCTCACCTTTAGGCAAGTTCAGCAGTCCTCTCTCTGAGGGTTCTCTGTGTTCAGTTTATGCAACAGTCCAGGCAAGAGCAGTTTCTTGCCCAAATGCCTATCCAACTCCATAAGATTCCTCTTCGATGCCCATCTTCCTCTCGAAGTAGCTGGTGCTGCCAGGAGCAGACATGTCTCATTGTCATGAAAAGTCCTAAGTTATTAAAACATTTAAATGCCATATTCTGCAGTCTTTGAAAGATATGAAGAATGCCTATTTAATTGAAATATATCTCTATATATCTAGAAAATCTAACTCGACTACAAGCTTTACTATTATCAATGATTATCCATTAACAACCTATATTTCCTAATTATACATTACATTTTAAATGAACTACACAATCACAATACCTTAATCAATATCAGAAATACATATACATATAACAAAATTGACCTTAAAATCCATACCAATGCAAATTATTCATATCTATATCATATCCCCCTTTAAATGTAAAAGAACCTTTATAAACAATATTTTGGGAACATGGGCGCAGTTTTAGTCGGTAGAGCATGGGACTCTTAATCCCAGGGTCGTGGGTTCGAGCCCCACGTTGGGCGCCACTCTGTTGAGGAAGCGGCGGGGCTGCGTCCCCGGCACCCGGCCGCCCGCATAGCTAGCTTATGCCCCGAAATAATTACACTGAAACTGTATTCTTTTAAACACTGCCTGGCCCATTAGTTTCAGTTTCTTATTGGCTATCTCTTACATATCTATCTAACCCATTTCTAATAATCTGTATAGCTCCACGAGCTGGCTTACCAGGAAAGATCTTAACCTGCGTCTGTCTGGAGTGGGAGAATCATGGCTACTCCTCGACTAAGCTTCTTTCTCCCAGCATTCTGTTCTGTTTACTCCACCCATCTAAGGGTTGGCCTATCAAGGGGCCTAGGCAGTTTCTTTATTAATAAGAAATCACTCCCACATCATGTTACTATTCTCCATTTTTCAGATTTCTTTTTAATGACAAATACAGGAAAATTATAAAAACTGTTTGATTCATTGATATTTTTGAGCCTTTAACTGCTCCTGAACCAGCTGTTCTAGTGCTTTTCATTTTTATGATGTCAAAAGTCATTATTCCAACTAACAGGTTCATCAATTAGCCATTTTAAAGGTAGGGTTACTGCTACCTCTGAAAGATCAGCAGCTATTGTGTACTGTTTATGTACAACCTGAATGATCGGTGACTATTTTTATACTACCTTTTAATATTTTTCTCAGAAATATATGTTAGCTTATCGTTTGTTTCTGAGATTGGAGTAATGTTAATCTGGATATTCCATTGCTGTCACAATTCACATCCCCATAAATTCATTGCTATGTTAGCTGCAGATGGCTTTAATTTTTCTCTCTGTCCTTCTAGCCCTATACATTTGACCCATCTTATACTTCGTTTTACTTGAGATAAAGTTCCCTGAAAGTTTAACAATGATCTCACTAAGAAGCCAATTTGGATGCCAAGACTTTGGTGCAATTATTGTTACATCTGCCCCTGTGTCTACTAAACCCTCAATTACGATGCCATTTATTTGTATTTTAACTTTGGTCTTTGATCATTTATAGAAGTTACCAAAATATTTACTTTATTGTTTCTTCTGATATTTTATCTTCTAAAACTCTTCTGTCATCCAGAACAGTATGGTTTTTCATAACAGGTATTAAGTCTTTTAATTGCTCTGTGGAGGAGTTTCCCCAATGCTGACAGGTAATGACTGAATCAAATTTGATATGGGGGCCTGCTAGAGGCCCCCTTTGGAATTTCCCAATGGCAAAGGATTACGTTGTCTGTGCCATGTTGATCTGCATTTGTTAGTCCAGTGTTAACCTTTGCCACACCATCTGCATATTCCAGAAGACTAGAGTCTTCTGTTTGGATTCTTTCTAGGAAAAAAAAAAAAAACATTGTTCCTAGGAATACCTTGTCTACAATCCCTTTTAAGATGGCCTGGTTTGCCATAATTAAAACATCTAACCTTTTGATTTTTCTTAAAATTCTTAGATGTCATTTCTATTATCTATGTATCATAAGCATAAGATTCAATACCAGCTGTATTTCTAATCCATTCATCTATGGGTGCTGATCTTTCTTTTAAAGGCCAGATCACCCTTTTATATTCTGAGTTATCATTTCCAAAAGCCAAAGATTCAATTATTATTCGTCTGATTTCTAAATCTGTTATCATCTATTTACAACTGAAGTCAATCTTTGTTAAAAGACAAAACAAAACAAAAAAACAGTGAAGTCTTCTTTTGGGCCTTGTATAATTTTAGTGAATGGCTCAGTCCTCATTTCTGATTATTCAATCTTATCCTAAGTATTTAGAGCTGCTGTATGGCATAGGGCCAAGGTGTCAACTATTCCTTTTAGGTCTAGGGCTCCATCTGGTGCAGACCCATGTAGGTCCTGTGCATGCTGCCTCAGTCTGTGTGTTTATTGTGTGTTGATCATGTTGATTGAGAGGGCATTGTTTTCTTGGTGTCTTCCATCCCCTATGGCTCCTACACTCTTTCTCCCTCCTCTTCCACAGGGTTTCCTGAGCCCTGAGAGGAAGGATTTGATAGATATATCCCATTTAGGGATGAGTTCAAAGATCTCTCATTCTTTGCAAAATGTTTGGCTGTGGGTCTCTGCATTTGTTCCAGAAACAGGAGGAAACTTCTCTGAATATGACAGCGCAGAATGTCATTAAAAGTCATTATAATGCTATTTTTTTTTAGAACAGTAATGTTTGCTTTTACCTTAGATCCCCCTGGCCTCAAATTCTTGGTCTCCCGGTGTCAAGTATTGTTTCCATCCCCTGGAGTGAGCCTTAAGTCACGTCAGATATTGGTTGGTTACTCCCACAAGCTCTGTGTCACCATTGCACTAGCATATTTGCAGTCAGGACACCATTGCAGATGAAAGGGCTTTTACATTTCTCCTTTGGCAGCCTGCAGAGTATCTTCCTATACCAAAGATACTAGCATGTAGGGGTGAAGGCCCTATGGAGGCACCAGCTCGACTTCTGCTGTTCATTGGGTTGTGTAGGTATTGTCTTCAGTCATGGGGCCTTGCTGTCAGTCTATAGAGAAAAAACTATGATCTTGGAACAGCCTGGGTTGAGGGTTCTCATGGGACCCCTTTAGGCAATAACTCAATTAGATGTAATCCAATCCTGGCACTAGAAGCTTTGTTTGGTAACAAGAGATGTCCAGTTGGGGCCTGTCCTCCCATTATTTGAGGATTTCATTTTGATAACCTTCATGTATGTATACATTTTAGGACGCTTCCATTGAATTAAGTTTTCATGCTACCCCTCAAATGGCCCTTAATTTTAGCTGTCTTTCCTCATATTCCCTCCTTCCTCCCATTACCCCTTTCCACTTGATCCTCCCATTACAGCCATCCCCCCCCCCCCCCGCAGCCCATAGCTATTCTATTTCCCTTTCCTAAGGAGATCTATCTGTAACCTCTACTTCCTTACTCTATACCTTACTTCTGTTGTTCTGTGGATTTAGTTGCTTATTGTGGACTTAGTAGCTAACATCTACATAAAAGCAAATACATACCATTTCTGACTTTCTGGATCTGAGTTTCCTCACTCAAGATGGTATTTTCTAATTCCTTCTGTTTATCTGAAAATTTCATTTTTAATGGCTGAAAGTAATACTCCTTTATGTGAATGTACCACAATTTCTTAATCCATTCATCTGTTGAGGGACATCTAGGTTGTTTCCAGTTTATGAATAGAGCAACAATGAACATGGTTGAGCAAGTGTCCTCATGATATATCCTTTGGGTATATGCCTTGAGTAGTACAGCTGAATCTTGAGGTAAATATATTCCCAGGTTTTTGAGGAACTGCTGTACTGATTTCCATAGTGTCTGTTCAAGCTTGCACTCCCACCAGCAATGGAGGAGTGTTCCCCTACTTCACATCCTTGTTAACATGAGCTGTCACTTGTGTTATTGATCTTAGCCATTTTGACAGGTTTAAGATGTAATCACAATCAATTCCCTGAGGGCTATAGATGTTGAATATTATTTGAACATTATTTGAAGTGTTTCTGAGCTATTTTGAGGTTACTCTTTTGAGAATTATATTTAGATTTGTACCCCATTTTTTATCGAGTTATTTTCTTGATGTTTAGTTTTTTGAGTTCTTTATATATTTTGGATAGTAGCTATCAATGGTATGTGTAGTTGGTAAAAAATCTTTTTCCATTTTATAGGCTGCTGCTTTGTCTAAATTGATGTTAGGAAGTAGTGTCTTGCGATTTTATTGGGTTTTCCATTACTTTCTGTATAACACTGATTTTATGTCTACTAATATTTTGATGAGAATTTATTTCTCTTTTATTTTTAATTCTTCTCTCCTTCACTACATCCTGATCAGTTTCTCCTCCCTCCACTTCTCCCAGTTTTCCTCTACCTCCTCTCTCCCCCAAACCCACACCTCCCCCTCCATTTCTCTTCAGAAAAGAGCAGGTTCAACATAACAAAATTCTATGCTTATGGGCTTAACAACATCCAGTACTTAGCAGTTATCTGTTGTCTACATGCTCAGTTATTCTGTCTTGTTTTATAGGTAAGACTGGAAACAGTAAATTTTTGGAAACAATCTTATTAATATTCAACATCATTAGTACTCTCTTGTAGTATAAAAAGGTAATTGCAGTTTCTTATTTGAAGCTCATGTAGCTGCTTCTGCTGGAAACCTCCTGTTTTTTGCCAGTTTCTTTCCCTATAACTTCATCTCTGAAAACTATGGAACATTGGACCTTACTACCAAGGTGGCTGCCTGTCTGAGCGCAAATGTTGCATTGGCACTGGGGATTAATCTTTTAATCAAGTTGGAAATAAAAGGTGAGTATTGGTATTTACTGATTTAATTCTTAGGAAACTGGGTACACAGGAAATAAGAAGGTAGGAAAATGTTATATTTTCCCCAAATTTGTTTATTATATAGGTGGTTATGTAAAATATGAGAAATCTAAAGCTCCCACACCCAGAAGTAAAGCTATTGGCAGTTAATAGGCAAAGGGAAAATATCAGTTTTCTTCAGCACTATAGCCCATGATAAGTTGCCCAAGCTTGATGGTGTCCTACATACATGCATGTATGGACAGCACTAATTGGATTCAAGGGTTATAAAAGAAAAGGCTTATGGTTCTTCCTATAAAATTGAGAAAGGGATAGGGAGGAAGTCAGGATGAGTGAGTTAGAGTGAGGCACAAGGGGTAAATATATCCTAAATGTATGTATTTGTGTATGAAATTACCAATGAACAAAAGTTTTTAAAGAAAAGAAAAATCTAAAGTTCAAATTGTCCCGTCTCCTTTTTCTGTGAACTTACACTGTCAAATAAATCTTTTAAGAACTTTTATTATTTTTATTCTCTAAAAAAAAAAAACTTGAACTTTTCTCCATTCAAGGATGTACTTTTATTATTTTTGTAACATTGTTTAGTATTGCATCATAATAAGTTGAATCAACCACTTCCTTTTCCATATGTGTTTAGGTGGCTTATGGTTCTTCCTGTTATCCACAGCAATTTATGTGTATGTTAATCTGAAAAAAAATTCCTAATTGCAAAAATGCTAACATATATGAGGCAAGGAGATAATGACTATATCCCAATTACTTTGGAGGCTGAGCTGGAACTTGAGTCCAAGAGTTTGAGACCATCCTGTACAACATTGCAAGACTATAGATTATTTTTTTAAATGTCTAGCCTATAAAAGTACTGTCTTATAAAGTACTTATATCTTAAATTTTATTTGTATTACAGTGACTATCAAACAGATAACTCTAATTATAACATACTGATTTTTTAGAGTTTTTAATATCAATGTCACAGAATTTTATAACTTGATACTAGTTTTGGGTTTTTGTTGTTGGTTTGGGTTTTGTTTTGTTTGACATAGAATCTCACTATTTAGCCCTGGCTGGCCTAGAACTTACAATGTAAACTAGGCTGGTCTCAAACTCATAGAAATCTACTTCACTATGCTTCCATAATGTTGGGATTAAAGGTGAGAACCACATTCCACGAACTGTTAATGTGTTAGTATTGTATATCTTGCTAATCTCTAGTCATTCAGGTTACTTTAAATCTGAATTTTAGGATCAATTTCATTATGTTCTATGAAAACTATTGTCAGGTATAGTGATGTTTCATTTGTATTTTAATAAATAAAGCTTGCCTGAAGATTGGAGTGTAAAACACTGGTCAGCCTTATAGACCAGGCAATGGTGACACATACCTTTAATTCCAGTAGCCACACTAGTTGCCATAGAAACATAGAAACTGGGTAGTAGTGGCGCAAGCTTTAAATCCCAGCCCTAAAGAGGAATATAAAACGTAAGGAGACTGCTCTGACACACAGTCTCATTCTGAGCTTCCTGGAGGCAGGATCGCCATTTAGTACTGAGGTAGAGGTAAGAGCTGACTGTTTTGCTTTTCTGACCTTCAGGTTGAACCCCAGTATCTGTCTCTGGGTTTTTATTAATGGTGCTACAATCAGGACTTAGTGAAATTTTTGTTCTATTTGCCAGTAATGTAAAAATAAGAATGCTTAATTTTCTCATCTGTGAATAAAGACTTCCCAATAAGAAGACTATCAGAGGAATGTGCATGTTGTTTCTTTGTAGATACTTCTACTTCTGTGATTCTTATTTTGCAGGAAGTATTAACAACCCACATTATTTCGTCTGGGTGTCATATTTCCATTGGTTTATTGTGGAAGAGCACAACCTTTTAGTTTCCAAATCACTTGTTTATATCAGATTTATCAATTTTACATTAGTTATTGTCTCTTTTCTCTCTACTTTGTTTGAGGCAGGAGGACTTTTTAGCTTACAGGAAGTTTTCTGTGGTGTATATTTAGACTCCTGTTTTTTTGTGATTTCTAGTTTATTGTTTATTACCTCTCAAAATGGATTAAGTTTTGATAATCATTTTGATTCCACAGAATATTTTTCGCATATTACCACCCTTTTTTTAAAGAAAATACATTGTTCATGGAAGTTTTGAGGAGGGAAAGAGGCCGGAGTTAAAGAACAGATTAACTTAATGAGGTGTTATCCTTTTTAACTCTTGCCTTTTGAAGCAGGGTTCTTTGCAAACCTAATTCCTTTCCGGTTATAGAGGCAGGAAAGAAAAAGCATTTTTTTCCCTTTTGGTAACTTCCTTTTGGCCCTTCCATCCATGCTAAGCTAAACTCCTTGTTTTTGTCTCACGATTGGTAGGCAGTCCATCTTCAGTGCCGTTGGATATATTTTACACATTTAGACATTCTTTTTTTTTTTTGGTGCCAATTTAAATATTTTTATTAGACATTCCATTTTCCACCTGTTTTATTATAGACATTGCATTTTCCACTTAGGATACAGTGCTTATAAAGTGCAATGCTTACTTCACTCTGTGCACACGTTCCATGTTCAAGTATTGAGAATGCCCAGTAAATTTATTGTAGCAGTTTGAATTTGAAACTGCCATGTAACTTGCTAAATTTGGGTCCTTCAAATGTTTCCCTGTGGAACAATGCTACACCTCTACTTGGATTGACTTAATCCACCTCTTCAATGGTGGGCCCTGAAGAAGCACCACCAGATGGAGGAGCTCCTCCACCAGGGAAGCCGCCAGGCATTCCTCCAGGCATCCCACCAGCAGTCTGGTACAGCTTGGTAATGATCGGGTTGCAGACTTTCTCCAGTTCCTTCTGCTGGTGTTCAGATTCTTCCTTCTCTGCAGTCTGGTTCTTATCCAGCCAACTGATGATCTCGTTGCACTTGTCTAGGATCTTCTGTTTGTCCTCATCATTGATCTTTCCTTGAAGTTTCTCATCGTCAACTGTTGCTTTCATGTTGAAAGCGTAAGACTCCAGGGAATTCTTGGAGGAAACCTTATCTCTCTGCTTTTCATCTTCAGCTTTGTATTTCTCAGCTTCCTGGACCATGCGCTCAATATCCTCCTTGCTCAAGCGGCCCTTGTCATTGGTGATGGTGATCTTGTTCTCCTTGCCTGTGCTCTTATCTACAGCAGAAACATTGAGGATGCCATTGGCATCGATGTCAAAAGTGACTTCAATCTGGGGAACACCACGGGGTGCTGGAGGGATGCCTGTAAGTTCAAACTTTCCAAGCAGGTTGTTATCCTTGGTCATGGCTCGTTCACCTTCATACACCTGAATGAGCACACCCGGCTGGTTATCAGAGTAGGTGGTGAAAGTCTGAGTCTGCTTGGTAGGGATGGTGGTATTGCGCTTGATGAGGACAGTCATGACTCCACCAGCAGTTTCAATACCAAGGGAAAGAGGAGTGACATCCAAGAGCAGCAAATCCTGAACATTCTCAGACTTGTCTCCAGATAGAATGGCTGCCTGGACAGCTGCACCATAAGCAACAGCTTCGTCAGGGTTGATGCTCTTGTTCAGCTCTTTTCCATTGAAGAAGTCCTGCAGAAGCTTCTGAATCTTGGGGATTCTGGTAGAACCACCCACCAGGACAATATCATGGATCTGAGACTTGTCTAGTTTGGCATCTCGAAGAGCCTTTTCTACAGGGTCCAGAGTGCCCCGGAACAGGTCAGCATTTAATTCTTCAAATCGAGCACGGGTAATGGAGGTATAGAAGTCGATTCCCTCATAGAGAGAATCAATCTCAATACTGGCCTGGGTGCTGGAGGAGAGGGTGCGCTTCGCCCGTTCACAGGCAGTACGCAGACGCCTGACAGCTCTCTTGTTCTCACTGATGTCCTTCTTGTGCTTTCGTTTAAACTCAGCAATGAAATGGTTGACCATTCTGTTGTCAAAGTCTTCTCCACCCAAGTGGGTGTCTCCAGCTGTTGATTTGACTTCAAAAATTCCATCCTCAATTGTGAGGATGGACACATCAAAAGTACCACCTCCCAAGTCAAAGATCAGCACGTTCCTTTCAGCTCCAACCTTCTTATCTAGCCCATAGGCAATAGCAGCAGCAGTCGGCTCATTGATAATTCGAAGGACATTGAGGCCAGCAATAGTTCCAGCATCTTTTGTTGCCTGCCGCTGAGAATCATTGAAGTAGGCTGGCACTGTGACCACAGCATTGGTAACCGTCTTCCCCAGATAAGCTTCTGCAATCTCCTTCATCTTAGTCAGAACCATAGAGGACACCTCCTCTGGGTAGAAGCTTTTTGTTTCTCCTTTGTACTCTACTTGGACCTTGGGCCTGCCTGCATCGTTCACCACCATGAAGGGCCAGTGCTTCATGTCAGACTGTACAACGGCATCATCAAACCTTCGTCCGATCAGACGTTTGGCATCAAAAACTGTGTTGGTGGGGTTCATCGCAACCTGATTCTTCGCAGCATCCCCAATCAATCGTTCCGTGTCAGTAAAAGCCACATAGCTTGGTGTGGTTCGGTTACCCTGGTCATTGGCAATAATCTCCACCTTCCCGTGCTGGAAGACTCCCACACACGAGTAGGTGGTGCCAAGATCAATACCGACTGCAGGTCCCTTAGACATGGTTGCTCGCGTGTAGGCCCGGCTGTGCTGGCGAGGACACCGCACTGATTTCCCCCAAAGCTGGCGCCGCGTTCAATCTAGACATTCTTATTCTTGTTTCTGTGGTAAATTAGCTTGAGGGGAAAGTAACAAGATAGAGTCTCTTAAATCTATTTTTTCTTTGCTGTTCTTTTTCTTTGTTTCTTTCACTTATTCATTTCATTTTAATCATTCCTAATTGTTCTTAAAGGTTTTGAAGAAAAAAGGGAGGGGGGATGCATCCATTATTTTCTGTAGTAACACAATTGCTAAGAGTTACCAACAGATAGGTAATCCATAGTACAAAATACCAAGTCACAAAGATTTCATCCATGCCCAGTGTCTCCTTTTCATTTCAGAGATTGGTGTTAAATGGCGTAACCTTTGGACACCAGCCAGTCTTGAGGATAACCTCCTCTTTGGTTATATGTTTGGAATGCTTTTGCTTGATGCTTTGTTATACAGCCTTGTTACCTGGTATGTAGAAACTGTGTTTCCTGGGCAGTATGGTGTACCTCAACCATGGTACTTTTTCCTTATGGTAAGTTTTTTTTCTGTTTTTCTTTTACTGAAAATAATTATTTTCATGCAATATAGTCTGATTATGGTTTCCCCTCCTTCAACTTTCTGAGATCCTCCTACCTCCCTTTATGGTAAATTTTAATGCTGCTGTTAAATCCTTACAAGGTTATGGTCCTTGTAAACCTATTTCATAAATGGTGTAATCAAATTAAAAAGTCAAATTCAGATCAACCTAATCTATACACCAATAGTATTGACACATTATCCATTCCCCTGTATGTAGTTGCATAACATGTGTGGACAAAACACAGAAACTTTTCCAACTGTAAGCGCCATGACCTCTCTGTAATCAGACTGTGTAGTCCCTTAGATTAGAAGGTAGGGAAACAAAGGAAACCCACTCCAAATTAATGTGTGATTTTTTTCAGATTCTAGGAAAGAGAAAACTAAATAATTCCTGTATCTTAGTTTCACCACTTGGTCCCTTTCATGGGGCTGACCATTATTTGCGTAGCGTAGAAAAGTGCTTACTTCTTTTCCTTCATACTTCCTTATAATGACTGGGTAATCCACAGTGAAGATACTCTGGCCAAGTGTCATGGCTCCACGTTCACGTTCCAAAAATCACTTCTGTTTTTCTACCTTGAAAACTACTCTCTAACAGTTTTTGCATAAATACTGGAGATTAAAATTGTAGATAATTTGACTAAAAAATGTCATGTTTTATGACTAAAAAATACATTGCAGTTTTGTTCTTCATGTAGAGTATACAGAGTCAAACTGTTTCCTAGTTCTTAGAAGTCTTCACTTTTTTAGTGAAATACATATGACATAAAATTACCAATTTTTAAATAAAGTCTCTAATACTTGGTATATTTACAGTGTACAGTAACAATTAGATAAAAATCAATTCATCTGAGTTCAATTCCCAGCAACCACATGGTGGCTCCAAACCATCTGTAATGAGATCTGGCGCCTTCCTCTGGCGTGTGGGTATACATGGAGGCAGAAAGTTGTATACATAATAAATAAGTAAATCTTTAAAAAAAAAAGAAAAGAAAAACTAAGAACTTTTGAGTGTTAAAGAATATAATGAGTAAAAGGACAATTTATAGAATGGGAGAGAATATTTGCAAATCATATATGAAAGAAGGGTTTAGGGTATCAGATACATAAAAAAAGCAAACAACAATTACCGAATGGGCACAGAACCTGAATTTATGTCTTTAAACAAGATATACAAAAACCAATAGGCACATAAATATCATACCTATGATTAGTTATCAAGAAATTCAATTATGTGTCACATAAAACCTATGAGGATAACTACTATAAAAAGGAGTAGCAGTGAAGGAATAGAACCTTAGTACTTAATGTGGGGGGGGGCAACAAAAATATATGCTCAGATAGTTTCCAAAACCTTAAACATAGAAGTACCATAAGAACTAGTAGTTACATCACTAGCTACATACTCAAAATAATTAAAAATAGTCATATTCACCGTAGATAAGAGATAAAACTATATGTCCTCCAGTGAGATATGGAATATTATACAGCCATACAACAGGATGAGTAAATAAACAATTATTGTATGTTGATCTTGCCCATTTTGTCTCTCTGTTTGCTAGTTCTGGTTGTTTGTAGGTTTATGGATGTGTGGGACTGTGCCCTCCTTAAATACAGTTTCACCTCTTCTGTTCCCATTACTTGTGGTTTTGTTTTACTAGCTCACTGCTTTAGCTGCCCCTTGTCCTACAAAGGTGATGAGTGTTAAAGGTGAAAGCAGACATCTTCTGTGTCTTGTTCATGCTTTAAGAGACAGTTTTCAATCTTTCCTCATTGAGTATTGTTATTTGTAAGTTTGGGAGAGTTTCACAAAAACACTTTTCTGTTTCTAAATTCCTAAGTATTTTTATCATGCACAAACTAAAATGATCCTATAATATAATTTTCTTTTATCCTATTAATGTGATACTGCATTGATTGATTATAGTATCTGGAACCATCTCTGAAATACATTTCACTTTGTAATGACATATGATCATGTTAATATACTAGGAGATTCGGTTTGTTGGTATTGAATTGAAGATTTTTGCATCCATATTATAAGATCTATAGTTTTCTTCTTTGTCTTTGTCTGGTTTGGCGTCCAGATGATACTGATTTCTCAATGAGTTAGGGGTATTCCCTTATGTTTTTGGAAGAGTTGAATAAAAACTGATAATTTTTTGTTTAAATGTTTGAGAAATTTTCCTAATGAAGCTATCTAGTATAGGCTTTATAGGAATGTTACTGATCACTGATTCACTTTGTTATGGGTGTATTCAGAGTTCAGTTTCTTTTTTTTTCTACTTAAGATTTTTTTATTATATTTTTATTATATATGTTTCAACCATGTTTTTTTTTCCTTTCCAAACTCCTCCCAGACACTCCCCGTCTCCCTGCCCACCCATCCAACTTTATGTTTTCTCCCCCTTTCACAAAACAGTTTTTGTTGTTGTTAGTTACATTTTGTTTGTTCATTAATAAAATTGCATAATACACGCTCTTTTTTACCCCATCCAAGTGTGCAGTAAAGATAAACAATAAACCCTGGATAGCACAGACTTATTTGTTTGGCCTGATTTAAACCTTTAGAAACGCAAATTGATACAAAAATTTTTTAATGCTTATTTTGGTAATGATCTTTTATCTTTTTCTGTAGCGCTCATACTGGTTTGGCAAACCAAAAATTAGAAAGACTGCAGAAGAGACGAAGTGCTTACCCACAAAACATAACTGCTTTGAGGCTGAACCTACCAACTTGGTGGCAGGTATACAGATCAAATGTTTGCACAAGGTATTGTTTCAAATACTTCTGCAGGAACCAAAAACTGCTTGTGTCCATTGAGATTGTTTATCTTTGGCTACTCCGGAAAGAGAGATGCTTTAATTGATTTATTTGCATCATAATAAATATAGATTGTTTATCTTTGGCTACTCTGAAAAAAGAGATGTTTTAATTGATTTATTTGCATCATAATAAATATAATTGTCCCCTAAGAACCAGAGCTTGGTTGGAGCTGTGTTTAATAAATCATATAAGTATAGATATATGTTTACAATGTTGTGTTATTTGCTCCGTCTTTATGCTTTACTTTCATTCTTAAATCTGAAACAATCTTTATTTCGTCTTCATTTTCTAAGTGTTTTCATTGAATATCAAATTTTATATTATAGATGTTGCCATACTATTGTTCCGAAATTTATTTTTCCAGATTTAATGGGTTATAATTAGCACATAAAACTTTCATTTATTTTAGGTATTTTATGATTGGTATACATGTGTATTGTGGAAATATTTACCGCAGACACATTTTTCACATCCATTACCATCCATAGGTTTTGATAGTTCATATTAATGAAAAAAATTTAAATTCGCTTTCATCACATTCAGATAAACAATGCTAAATTATGAACTACCATTGTATGTTGTAATTAGGCCCCAAGGTTTATTTATGTACAACTGAAAATTGGTGCCTTTTAACCAATATCTCTTTTTCCCTCAGTACTTGATAACCACTGATCCACTCTCTCCAAATGTGGCATTTTCAGATTTTGCATGAAATTGAAATGATAGTTTTTGCCTCTCTCTCTCTCTGGCGTATATCCATTAAAATGTTCTCTGGGATTTGTTCATGTGTTACAGATATCAGAATTTCCTTTTTTGTGATCAAATAATATTCCAGCTGTGTCTCACATCTTTATCCATTTATTTATCGATTAACAGATTTTTACTTGTCTTGGGCATTGTGAGTTATGCTTCACTAAACATGTTCCTAATCTCAGGAAGGAGATAATCTTATATTACGTCTTTAGGTTTGAGGTTTACTGATAAAGGTCTTAGAGAGATTAGGGATACAAGGTTTATACCTAAATATAAAAAAAGCTATATACTGCAAGCCGACAGCTAACATCAAATTAAAGGGAGAGAAATTCAAAGCCATCCCACTAAAATCAGGAACAAGACAAGGCTGTCCACTCTCTCCATACCTCTTCAATATAGTGTTTGAAGTTCTAGCAATAGCAATAAGACTACATAAGGAGATCAAGGGGATTCGAATTGGAAAGGAAGAAGTTAAACTTTCGTTATTTGCAGATGATATGATAGTGTACATAAGCGACCCCAAAAACTCAACCAAAGAACTCCTACAGCTGATAAAAAAAACCCTTCAGTAATGTGGCAGGATACAAGATCAACTCCAAAAAGTCAGTCGGCCTCGTATACACAAAGGATAAAGAAACAGAGAGGGAAATCAGAGAAGCATCACCTATCACTATAGCCACAAATAGCATAAAATATCTTGGGGGTAACTCTAACCAAGGAAGTGAAAGATCTATTTGACATGAACTTTAAGTCTTTGAAGAAAGAAATTGAAGAGGATACCAGAAAATGGAAGGATCTTACTTGCTCTTGGATTGGGAGGATCAACATAGTAAAAATGGCAATTCTCCCAAAAGCAATCTATAGATTCAATGCAATTTCCATCAAAATCCCAACAAAATTCTTCACAGACCTTGAGAGAACAATAATCAACTTTATATGGAAAAACAAAAAACCCAGGATAGCCAAAACAATCCTATACAATAAAAGTACTTCCGGAGGCATTACCATCCCTGACTTCAAGCTCTGTTACAGAGCTACAGTAATGAAAACAGCTTGGTATTGGCATAAAAACAGAGATGTTGAACAATGGAATCGAATAGAAGATCCAGATATTAACACACAAACCTATAAACACCTGATTTTCAACAAAGGAGTTGTATCTTTTCATAAGCATTATTTCCAGTGAAAAAATTCTCTTTCAGTTCTTATTTTGCTACCTATAATGTTCTTTTATTTTCTGATACCTTATAAAACATTTGTCACTAGTTTTGTACAATTTGGTGATTTTTATTAAAAATAGTTTCCCCTTGGATCTCTTTCTGGCTTTATTAACTCAAGAAAATCTGTACTTCACAGAAGGGAGGGTACTAGGTGTTTTTGTTTGTTTCTTTGTTTTTGTTTTTTTTTTAGGATAGGATTTCTCTGCAACTTTGCAGCCTGCCCTGGAACTAGCTCTTGTAGATCAGGCTGGCCTCGAATTCATAGAGATCTACCTACCTTTGCCTCCCGAGTGCTGGGATTAAGGGCATGTGCCACTGCCTGGCATACTGGGTGTTTTTTGTTTCTGTTAAATATTATTATTAAATATTATTATTTTGCTTTTGAAGCAGTTCAATTTCTTAGCAGTAGTTTGATTATTTCATATATGCTTTGTTTAATCAACAGTTAATTATTCCTCATGATTGAAACACAAGTCTTTTTTATAGTCTGTCCAATGCCAGAGAGTTTATTATGCCAAAGTCCTTGAACTGTGTAAGATTTGAAAATATCATGGAAGTGATTTTTCCTTTGGTTTCTAGAATGCCTTTTTTTTTATTCCTGATAAAACTTTTGTTTCATATGTAACACTGAATTAATCCATGCAATAAAATTCCAAATCACTACACTTTATTAAACTAATTAAGAGTACAGTAAGTCTTCTAGCCAGCTGACCAACAGCAAGCTCATGCTGGGGGGAGATTCTTGGTACCACAAAGGAGTATGAGGATTTGTGGATGCAAGTTTCTGTCACATCTCTCCCGCAGCTGCTCAGTTCCCAAAGAAACACACAGAGGTTTATATTAAATATAGACTGTTTGACCCATTAGCTCAGGTTTATTATTAACTAGCTCTTTTTTAAAAATAATTTATTATGATTTATTTAACTTTATTTTATGTGCATTGTTGTGAAGTTGTCAGATCCCCTGGAACAGGAGTTACAGACAGTTGTGAGCTGCCATGTGGGTGCTGGGAATTGAACCTGGGTCCTGTGGAAGAGCAGTCAGTGCTCTTAACTGCTGAGCCATCTCTCCAGCCCCTTAACTAGCTCTTACAACTTAAATTAACCCATAATTCTTGTCTGTGTTTAGCCACATGACTTGTTACCTTTTATCAGTGAGGCATTCTCATCTTACTTCCTCTGTGTCTGACTTGTAACTCACACTCTGCCTTTCCTCTTCCCAGAATTGCTTAGTCTGATTTCCCTGCCTATACTTCCTGCCTGGCTACTGGTCAATCAGCATTTTATTAAACCAAAATGAGGGACTAAACTTTACAATATACAAAAGCATTATCCCATAGCATTTCCCCCTTTTTGCTTTTTAAAACAAGACCATGAATCTAATCTCCTTAATCTTTTTTCCTGACTATTATCCATACCAACTTGTAACCAACACACTAAACAAAGACAAACATCCGTAATCAATTTTTTGGGAATGTGGGCATAGTTTTCTAGATGACTAATTCCTGCTGATTAGGAGCACTGGTAATCTTATAGAGACCCAAAGAAATTTAGGATTATGATCAAGTCCTGACTAGAGTATTCTCTGAGGCTGAATCATCTCAGCCAACAGTCTTAAACTGTTCTGAATGTAGAACTCAGAGGAAACTGCAACAGAGGTGCTCTGAAATGTTGGATCATCTGGACTATCTGTTTATATTGGAGATTTTTTTTCAGGGGGTCTTCCTCCATCAATCCTTATTTTCCTTAACCCAGAATGAATCTGCATACTTTCATTTCCTGTGGAAACAAAAGCAAAATCTTTTCTCCAGAGTGACATTTTTTTTCTTAAATTTTGATTCAAGACATTTTCTAAATATATAGGTTGGATTAATCCAGCTGGATTTATAATCAAATACCTTTTAACAGCTGTTGCTCCTTTTTCAGCACTCAAACAATTCATAGACAACACAATAGCACACAGTATCCAGAGTCTCTGTGTATTTTCCACCTTTGGTTTTTTTCCTTACTCTATTTCTTTTATTTTTATTTTTAATTTCTAGTTTTTCGAGACAGATTTTTTCTGTAGCTTCAGAGCCTGTCCTGGAACTCACTCTTTAGACCAGGCTGGCCTTGAACTCACAGAGATCCACCTGCCTCTGCCGCCCAAGTGCTGGAATTAAAGGCTTGCGCCACCACTCCCAGCTACTGTATTTCTTTTTTACAGGACTTTTTCTATCCTTTTTCTTTTCTCTTCCAAGCCTATGTCTATTTTTAAACACACTATAAACCGTTTAGAGTTTACTGTCTTTACTATATATATCTATCTTTTACTGAGCACATGAGTCTTTAATCTGCTAATCAGCATTGCTAGGATTAATAAACAGCATGGCTAGAATTAAAGTTGTGGCATTGGCAGCTGGCTTTGCCCCATTCCTTAACTTCCAGAGAGTCTAGCTTCATGGTGGAGATACTGGCATGAACCAGATTTATTGCCACAACTCTGTGGAGTTTCTAGGTCCATGCCATCATCAAGAAGCATGCAACTAACTTCTCATGAACACCATCTAAGTGTTTGGTGGCAGAGCCTCTTAAACGAGCTGCAGGGATTTTGCTGCTAATGCTGAGTCAGGAAGCTTCTCTTAAAGGAGCTGCTCCTCTGCTTGCCACCAGAGGAACCTACTGGAAACATCCGCGAGAAGCTACACTTGTCTCTGTTGTCTGTCTAGAATTCCTTTTTTTTTTTAAATAAAAAAAATAAATAAAGCTTTCTCAGACTTTATGTGGAAATTCTTGCGAAACATTTGGGTGTCATTTATGGATGTAAGTTTCTATTCTGCTTGATCCCACAGCCATTCAGTCCCAAAGAAACACACAAAGGCCTATATTAATTATAAACTGTTTGGCCTTTTAACTCAGGATTATAATTAACTAGCTCTTACAACTTAAATTAACCCATACTATTAACTAACTTTTACAATTTAAATTAACCCATGATTCTTGTTTTTGTTTAGCCATGTGGCTTGGTACCTTTTTTCTGTGAGGCATTCTCATCTTGCTTCCTCTACATGTGGCTTTCCTGCATCACACTCTGCCTTTCCTCTTCCCAGAATTGTCTTAGTCTAGTTGTCCCGTCTATACTTCTTACCTGGCTACTGGTCAATCATTATTTTATTAAACTACTATGAGAAACTAACCTTTACAGTTTACAAATGCATTATCCCAGAGCAGGAGTTTTAAAATCTGGAGGCTGCAGTCACTTCACACCTGATAAAGTATCACACAAGGCCATTCCTCTAAAGGAACCAATTTTTTTTAACCTCTCAGGACTCTTTCTCAGAAGGGAGGAGGATCCTATTGGTCTTGTAAAAAAAAAAAAAAAAAAAAAAAAAAAAAAAAAAAAAAAACCACTTTTTCAAGGGGAAAAGGTCAGGAGTTAGGGCAACCTGGCCTGTATTAAGATATTTCATCACTACCACATGTACCATTTTAGTCTCTTTATTTTCCTCATAATGTTGATCATATCTGTATTTTGTTTGCCCAAATCTTTTGTTTCATCATGTTTTGTGAAGGCTTTAGTAAAGTAGGGATTTATATGTGACTTATGTTAAGGTGTGAGATTATATTCAAGTTTCCCTTTTGGTTTGCATATTGAAGTGAATGAGGATAGTCACTGAGTTAGAAGGAAGAGTTGAATATACTTTCAAAGGATAATGTTGATTTTTAAATTGACTGAAATTTATGTTAATATTTCAATGTCTTAGACATGCCAATTTTGAGAAACAGAGGAAATATTTTTCTGGTAGATATTTAGAGATACAAAGTTATGCCCAACCTAGAGGACAATAGTGACTATATAAACTGATGACATAACTTCTCTATGGAGTAGATAATAGAGAGAGAACAGCCAGAGGCATCTGGGAGAGAAAAAGTAGTAGCAGGGTTATAAGGAGAATTGGTGGCTGGAGGTAGTTAAGAATGGGGGGGGTGAAAAGAGCCAAGAGGATAGTGGAATCTTTGGTATGCTAATAAGCTCCACAGAGAGCCTTGTCCCATCTGTAGAGGGAACCTGGCTCACAAATTAGTGAGGATAGCTTTTTTTTTTTTTTTTTTCTAACTGCCAGAAATCCTCCTCTGTTTCTGGATATCTGGAATGCCGTTTAGAGTTTGTGGGATCTTTTGGACCTGACAAGAGTATCATCCGTGATTGATAGCATGAGTTTGATGATACAGAGGGTATGAATGTTTGTCTTTCTAAATGACAGATAACAGATTACTCTTTCATCCCACAGGAATTTAAAAACAAACCTGCAGTAAACAACCTGTCACTGAACGTGTATGAGGGGCAGGTCACTGTTCTTCTGGGACACAACGGGGCAGGAAAGTCCACAACCTTGTCTGTTCTCACAGGTTTGTATTGGTCTCCATTCGGGGCAAAGTTACCTTCCTGAGACTGAAAAACAAGGAGTTTTACTCTTGAGGCCTGGCCACTGATCTCTCCAGACATGACAAAATAGTCATGCTTTTTGGAGCCAAATACTCTTCAAAGAAATTGAGAATTTCATTAGGAAATGCCACTCTGTAAAAACAAAACAATGAAAAAGGTTGCACCAGTCCAGGGAAAGAGAAAATGTACTGTGTTCCTGTCAACCCTTTCCTCAAGATAGTTTAGCTCACAGCCTAGAGGGTTTTTTTTTTCATTAGAAGTTTTCTCCCTTAGAGAGGAGAGAGGAAAGAATGCACCTTCTGCTATGTCTCATGGACTTGAGTTTGCTTTCCAAGGGCCAGAATTCTATTTCATCTCTGCACAGGTGCTGAGAGAGATAGAGCCTGGGTAGCTGAACAGCAGGGAACACAAGATACAGGGCAGGTGTTTTCCCATAGCTTTCACTCTTCTGACATAACAAGGCTGGAAAACCAAGGAGAGGAGAGTCTTATTCCAAAGTTCCAGTTGAAGGACTAATTTCTAGCTCACTTGTGCTGAGTGCTAACAGAACAATAAAACCCAGAAACTAGGACATCCAAGAGCGTGTCCATGAGAGAGAGAGAGAAAGAGAGAGAGAGGAGAAAGAGAAGGGAGAAGCAGGCTTCTTCCTACAGTTGACCGTGCTTTGCAAGTTGGGAAAATAAATGCACAGGACCAGTGCTTTTCCTCCACTGGAGACAGAGAAAACAGAGAAAGACTTAAGTCTAAGTCTTTCTGAATTCACCAAAGAATTGATGCCTCTTCCACTTTGTGTTAGACAATGACTTTCTGTATAGTATATTACCTACCGTTAACAATATTTTATAAACCACTCTAAATGTGTTAAAACGTTCAGTATCATATTAGGTGTTATTCCCTAAAAGCAAATATTGGAGGTATGGATATGATGTGTTTAGCATACTAAATTATACTATATGCATATTTTAAACCCATCTACATGCATACTTTCAGTGCATGTAATTCTTTATCAAGTACACATCAATAAAACTAAAAACTGAAATTATAATATGATCCTTTTTTGGATACATGTCCAGGAATATTGAGAAGAGAATCTTAAGAGCTCCTTTCACAATCAAGTTTCTAGCAGTATTTGCCCTAAGTTGCAGATCTTTGTCAACAGAGAACTGGTAAGAAAAGTGTAGTAGATTCACATTCATACAATAAAATGCTCAGGCCTAAACCAGAGAGAAATCCTGTTTCATGCAATAACATGGATAAACTTTGGTATTGCTAAGTAAACCAATTATTAAGAGAAAAATCTAGAATGGCTTTTTACTTATTGAAAGACCCGGATAAATTTAGACCCCTCTAGCAGAAAGAATAGAGCCAAAAATCTAACAGGGAAAGAAGAACCAAAAATCTAGGTTAGCCAAGTCAGTGACTCTGTTCCAGGAACGAGCTGACCATAAAGTTAGATTATAATCTTGAGAATAATCTTGAGAAACAGGGAGTTACCCCCTTGTGATTATCACTGGTATTTTCGGAATTTTCCAATGACGCCCTCTCTACCCCCTTTGGGTTGTGGTTTCTTCCCCTAAATACCCCCTCTCCCAGCTACTCAGGGTCGAACTCCTCTACCCCTACATGGGAAATGAGTTCTGTCAATAAACCTCAGGTAATTGCAGCAAGGATGGTCTCTCATAAGTTCCTGGGGGGTTGTGTTATCCCAAGACTTGAGTGAGAGTCTCCCCACTCCAGGGGTCTTTCATTATGAACAGTATTTAAAGTTGCTAACTTCATAGAAACAGGTGGAAGGATCGTGATTGACAGAGACTGATTTTTTTTTATCACAAACAATAGAGTATATCAGGTAGCATAAAGAAGTATTTAAAGTAAGGGAGGGAAGAGATTTTTAACCAATTTATATCTAACAAGATTGTTCTTCAAAAGTTAAAAAAAAAAGAAAGGAAAAAAGAAAATTAGGCATAAGCAGAAAATAGAGACTGAAGGAGTTCCTTACTACAGCATTTAGTAGTATTACAGAAAACGCCAGGACTCCTTCATGTGATAATGAAAGTAAACTAGAGAGTCACTTAAATCTCCAATGGAAAAGATGCTCAGTTAAAACAAATGTATATACAAATAAGATACCAAGTATGATTATAGTTCTGGTTTGCTATATTATTAGAAAGACAAATGCACAAAAATTGTTACTCTGCTATTGGGGCACATATGATAAAAATGCAATTTGTGATGGCAACATAAAGGAAAGGGGTATAGATATATAAGAACAATTTTAGGTTAACTTTTATCCTTGTTTGTTCTTCATTCCGTGGAAAATACCATGATGAGAGTATGTTATAGGAGGAGGTGTTTGTTTGGCTCACAGTTCCAGGAGGATACAGTCCATCATGGTGAGGAAGACATGGATGGCACCAGGCAGGGAAGGCATGTTGCAGAAGCAGGAGGCTGGCAGGCCACTTTGCATCTCTACTCAGGAAGCCAATAGTGAACAGGAAGTGAGGCCAGTCTATAAAACATGAAGGCCTACTCCCAGTGACTTCCTCCCTTTATCAGGACTCTCCTCCTAAACAGCGACACCATCCTGTGGAGGGTAGTTTACAATTAAACCACTGCACTGTCAAAGTTAAGGTGGCATCAGTACAACCAAATTAAAATTAATGTAAATACTAATTTTTACCATAACTGTAAAAGCTAAATGAAAAAAATCACTAGGAGTCACCTAAACAAAAATTAAGGCAATAATGAAGGAAATGGCCGGGCAGTGGTGGCGCACGCCTTTAATCCCAGCACTCAGGAGGCAGAGGCAGGCGGATCTCTGTGAGTTCGAGACCAGCCTGGTCTACAAGAGCTAGTTCCAGGACAGGCTCCAAAACCACAGAGAAACCCTGTCTTGAAAAACAAAAACAAAAACCAAAAAAAAAAAAAAAAGAAGAAGAAGGAAATGAGGTACAAACACAAAACATAGAGCAAAATGACAAGCCTACCTCCTTATAAGTAATTCCCTAATATTTAATTATTTTGGGGAACATGGCTTCTTTTACTATTGCCAATTTCTATGTTCCCTATAAATATATCATGATATTCATAAACGACACTTTTTAGTTACGCCTTGATGAGCATGGTAGCCCAGACTACCCTCTCTGTTCTCACTAGCCTCCAGGTAACTAAGGTATGCAGTCAGAAGTGAGCCTCCTGGATTGGTAGATGTGTCAATAAGCTTAGAAATACAGTTTTCAGCAGCTGCTGTATCCAAAGGTAGGGAAGGCTGTGGTGGCTGCCAGCAGGCTGCCCTCTTCTGCCCTAGATGTCAACTTGCCAATCTGCATTTCAATACTTTTGAAAGGGAGCTTCTACTGGGAAAGAACCTAGCAAGAGTGAAATGTGTTGGGAATATGTATTTTTAAAAAGATAGTGAGTCGTGGTGCAACAGCTTTATAGTTGGTTTTTCACATGTGATAGATAATATGTGAATATTTTAGCATAGAATTAATTACAGCAGAACATAAACATGATGTATTTAAAATATTTAAATTTCTTGAGGATGATCATCATATTTTCCCAGTATTTGCTTTTCATAGCATCTACCCAGTATCTAGTATAAGCCCCTCATGGAGCAAGTGGCTAGGCCTCACCCCCAGACTTATCTCAGGGCAAGATGCAGCCCCTCAAGGCATGTGAGTTCCTAGGCTTCAACCCAGCCCCAGACTACTCTAATGACCATAACAGCCATTTCCAAACCCTCACATCACAGCTAGCCAAGCTCCACCCAAAAGAAAGCCCAAGATCAGGCCACAAAGCCCCACCAATCCTAGACTACTCTGGGAAGCTCTGCCCCTAAAGAAACCCTATGGAAAGCCTGCTTCCTCCTGTTCAGTTCTTTGCTACTTCTTCCCTCTTGTGTGAGATTTGTTGTGCGGTGTGATTTTGTGGTATTCCTTGGTTCCTGATCCCCAAAGCTGCAACACTTCATTGGTGGAAACCTTTTCCTTCTGTGAAACTGTAGCACTTACCCTGGGGAAGCCTTTCCCATCAGAGCTGTAATATTTGTACCTCGTATTATACAAATGCAGTGACTGTCTGATTACAATGATATATAGCAACTAATCTGAATGTTTTCATAATAAGCACCAATAAATCTATATCTATTATAAAAAGCATGGAAACAAAAAAAGAAATAAAACGTAAAAGGACTAATTCTGCCTAAAGGCAATTTCTGGTATTTCTCTTTACTTCTCTGTAGGCAACAATACTAATTTTCTTAATACTCCACACGTCTGTATGAGCTTGCAATTGTATCACTTATATCACATGAACACTTAGCCTAGTCCGTGTCTTCTATATAATTCTAGGTCGTTTCCCTGCTACCAGGGGAGAAGCCTATATTAATGGATATAATATTTCGGATAACATGATTGAAATTCGAAAAGACTTGAGCTTCTGCCCTCAACATGACCTGTTGTTTGATGACTTGACACTATCAGAACACCTTTTTTTCTATTGGACGGTGAGTCAAAAGTATGGCTTATAAAATTACTTAGTAAATTTGACTTTCTTCTTTGATATACAGATCTGTTAATTTTGACTTTTTAAATTAAATTTATTTAACTATTGTGGAAAAAACATTAAAATTATACCTAGTGTATTGCCTGATGTTGATACAGACATACATTGAACAATGCAGAAATCAAATTAAACATAAACCTAACTCTAATCCAAAGTTTCTCCCTTCCATTCTAGAGGACTTCTGGACAGGCTCCAGCATATTGTCCTGCAATACTTGATCCAAGTCTCCTGACAGTGTAGTTTACCAAAGGTCTGGGGCTGATTGCCCAACTCCTGGCTCAGCAAAGGCTTGGCTCAGCAAGGGCCTTTCTTAAATAGCTACAACTATGTCAGTACTCAGAGTTGTTTTATTATTTCAATCTCTCCCATGTATATTGTATCTGTTGGTCCATCTTACACTAGCAAGAGGTGTGAACACAGTTTTCAGTGTTTGCTATTCATCAGTTAGGATTAGATTCAAGTATGCAAATGTTGCAATGAGCACGCAACTTTGTTACACCATGTACAACATCATTTTTCTGTTTCTGTCTTCTCTCTGTACTTCCTGCTTTCCCAGATGCTTTTCTCACTTGTTCAACCAGAAATTATCACCTTCCATGACTGTGCTGCTACATTCAGCCTGCCAACAAAGAGGAAGGTATGAACCTTCCCCTGGTGCCACAGTACATGGAGCTATGGAAAGGTTTTCTTTTCCTCAGAGTTTGGCTCTTGCAGACTTGTTTTCTTATTTATTCCTGCCACTGTCCCCACCAGGGAAATACCATTACTGGTGTACAAAAGAAACAGAAAAACATTTGGTTCTCTGGCTGTCTGTTTTCCTTTCCATTCAAATAAAACTGTAAGGTTTCTCTTTACTCTCAGTTTGGACCAGGGAGCTCACTTACAAGGTTGGATTGATTGGATTTCATGCTAAAGGGCACACAGAAAAGTGGTAAATCACCATTGGCTCAGTGATACTCCAGATTCTAGGGTTCTCCATGTTAACTTCACTTTTTACAGTTTTCTGTTTAGCAAGGTCAGTGGGCTATAAAGAAGTGTATGCATTTCCATAGCATCTAGAGCTCATCACAAATGTGTTTTCTGTCATCTCTTTGTTAATGAGCTACAGATAAATTCTAAATATAAAAGAAAACACAGTTGTGGTGATTAAATCCACAGCTCTGTACATATTCTGCCACCAACTTACATCTCTATTCCCTGACAATTTTTGTTTTAGCAGCTGTCCTCCAGATGTGAAGAAAGATGCATTTTTAATTGATACGAATAAAGCTGATGTGAAGTGTTCCTAGGGGTACACCTGCAATACACTTTCATGTCTGTATAATGTCTGATGACCCTTGACTTTGTGATGGTAAAACTGGTTGTATGATATAAACCCTGGCTTCTTTTTCCAGGTCAGAGGAAAAGCTAAGGACGTATACTGTAGGGATATTGAGCGTATGCTGTCTGTGTTTAACCTGAAAGATAATTACCACTCATTATCTGGCTCAGTGAGTGGAGGAGTGAGACGCAAGCTCTCCATCATTATAGCGCTTTTAGGGAGCTCCAAGGTATTAAAAAGAAAGGGGAGTAACGTAAACACAGAGTGGGAGGTGAAGCAGGGCCTCTGTATGAGTTTCTGTCAGCTGCATGGAAAACTCAGTTTTCTCGAAACCTGTTGTTTTGAATCTGAAAAGAAACACAACAGTGTAGACAGAAGTGAATCATTTGCTTAGCTATCATAGCTGATACAATGCTTTGGATTGTTACAATTTTCTTAGGCTCACATCTATTATAGTTGTCATTCTGTACCTTAGCTCCAGTGTTATCCCTTCACACAGCAAATAAGCCCATGAGGTGCTTAGTATTAATTATCAGTGATCATAAAATTGTTCTTCTGGCTTTTAGGTAGTGATACTTGATGAACCATCATCTGGCATGGACCCAATGTCAAGAAGAGCTACCTGGGATTTCCTTCAGCATCATAAACGCCATCGGACCATTTTATTAACCACCCACTACATGGATGAAGCTGACATCCTGGGTGACCGCATTGCTGTCATGGTCAGGGGGACCTTGCACTGCTGTGGTTCTTCAGTCTTCCTAAAACAAATATATGGTCTCACTACATTTGATCATTCTTAAGCTAGTAATACTATAATAATATTCTAACATTATTTTCATTGTATTTTGGTTATACACCCAAAACTTAATTACCTTCCTCTATTCTGCAGAATTGATCTCAATTATTATAATTTATTTTTTTTTTAGTTCTTTAAGATTTTCATATGTATTTTGATCATGGCTCTTTGCAATCTGAAACAAAGTTGCTGTTTCATTTTGTACTTACTGACAGTCTTCTTTGTCTCTGGAATACAGTTCTGCATCCAGAGGGTTATTTGGATGACTGAAACGACTGACTGATTTGTTCCTTGAGAAGAGGAGGAACCAGATATCCCTGACTTAAGTTTCTATGTTTCCAAACCAGTATCAAATCCTCACCATAATGAATAAATCTGAAATTTAGTATTGGTAGTAACAATGTAATACAGAATAAATGAATCATATAAGTGGGGGCTGGAGAAGTGGCTCAATGCTTAAGAACACTTGATGCTCTTGCAGAGGATCTGGGTTCAATTCTCATTACCTGTATGACAGCTCATAATCATCTAACTCCAGTGCCAAGAAATTCATTGCGTTTATTTGGTTCAAAGACATACAAGCAGGCAAAATACTCAAACACATAAAATTAGATTATATAAGTGAAATGAAACAATTATTTGATAATTAATTATATCTGTGATAAGTGATAAATTAGTATTTTAAACAGTGAATTATTGTGGGTTAAAATTATAGCAAGATTTTTAATTAGAGGCTATAAATGTAAGATGTGGTAGAAAAATTCTAAGTTTAAAGTATAGCAATAGCAATGTAAGTAGAATAATTAAAGGCTAATTAACATAAATTTATTCAGGATTTGAGTTTACTCAGCTCAGTTACTGATCCTTGAACTTGTTACCCTGCTCTGTCCTTTATATATTAGATTCAAATCAATAACCTACTCTATAGACCTTGAGAATTTCTTATATTGTATTTTGATCATATTCCCATATATATATTTTTATTGGATTATTTTCTTTTATGTGTAAGGGTGTATTTGCCTGCCCACGTGTATTTGCACCACATGTGTGCCCAGTACCCACAAAAGTCAGGGTATTGGGTCCCCTGGAGTTCATTATGGGAGGTTGTGAACCACCATGTAGGTGCTAAGAACAAAACCTGGGTCCTCTGAGAGAGAACAAAGTGATCCTGAACCATCTCTCCAGTTGCCTGCAACCCAAAATATATTTTTAAAAAATTTTTTCTCTTGTCAGTTTAGATGGTAATTTTATTTTTCAAAGTTTATGATCACCTTACAGGTTAAAATGTCTTGCTGAAGATACATTTTTATTTTTAGTGTTCACTGCTGAATCCTTGGGGTCTAGATGAGTGTCTGAGACACAATGTACAACTAACAGGAAATGATAGTTATTAAGATTTATATTACAAAATAAGTATTCCAATAACAGGGGGCTTCACTTTGCATGTCAGCTTTGTCTGGTTAGATACACTAAGTCATTCTGGTTCACTAAGGACCGTACCGAAATCTAGAGGTGGCTGCTATTTAGTCAATCCCTTCGAGTGCCATTTGAAAGCATCTGTAGCAGCTGCCACATTTTCAGAGCTAAATGTCTATGGCATATTATATCTTTTTCCTTAGAAGAGTAGATAACCTGAAGCATAAAGAGAAAAAAATGTTCTTATAAGTATTAAAAAATAAGTAGAAAATGTCTTCAATTGTTCATCTAAATGGTTTATTTCAGGTGCTGGCTATCGCATAGTAATGGAGAAGGAACCATATTGTGATGTTTACAATGTCTTTGCAATGATTCAGCATTATGTTCCAGATGCTGTGTTGGATAATGATTTAGGAAGTGAGTTATCATTTATCCTACCCAAGAAGTATGTATCAAGGTATGGACCTCAATAATTCTAGGTGGTTGGTTGTGGGGTTACCAGAAACATATTTCAAATCCTGGGCTTAGTAACTTTAGTGAGTAATGCATTTGTAGTAAACCAAGTTTCTCTATTTATTGCTACTATTTGTCAAGTAGAATTAGGAAGCTCACAGCTCAATATTTCTGTTACTAAACAGAGGATTACCTTATAATTTCAAGTTCACTCAAGGCTCATTTGATACTTTATTTCAAGTTTTCCTACCTAGTGGTCATAGCTTTCTAATATTATTAATGGATAGTAATGACACTACATTTCCATTGTACAAACAGATGCATAGAAATGGAACCCAGAGAAATATTAAGATGGTAAAGAGTAAAATTCCGATTGAGTGGCTACTCTTAGAGAAGCTATAACACATCTGTTTGCCCTCAGATACTAGCCAGATAAGTTATTGAAGGTATTCACCAAGATATTTCATTGTGATTATCATCCTAGTTAAGAGAAATGGACACTAAGGGTGTTTGTTATTCCTCTTCAGGGACTGTACTAGATTTGTGTTCTTGTCAAAAGTTATTGTCACCTAGATATCCATCTGTGATTAGTACTGGCCCTCATAGGCTCATGTATTTGAATACTTAGTCTCCAGTTTGTGGAACTATTTGGAAAGGATTAGGAGGTGTGGCCTTCTTGGAAGAGGTGCATCACTGGGAGTGAGCTTTAAGGTTTCAAAAGCAGACACCACTTCTCTGCCTACTGCTTGTGGCTCAGATGTAAGCTCTCAGCTATTCCAACACCAAGCCACATACCACTGCCATGCTCCCTGCCATGATGAACTATAAGCAAGTCCCCAATAAACTCTTAATTCTGAAGTTGGCTTTGATCCTGGTATCTCTTCACAGCAACAGAAAAGCAGCTAATGCAGAAGTTGGTGCCCAGGCATAGGCTGTTGCTGTTGCATGGCCTCATCATGCTGGTTTTTTGGGGGGAGTTGGTTTTGGGGGGCTTTGTTTTGTTGTTTCTTTTGTTTTTTGAGGAATATTTTTGAGGAATTTTAGTACTGTGAACCAGAGAAGCAGTTAGCACTCTAAGTGGGGCATAATGGGCCATCTAGTAGGAGATTGGAACACAGTAGTGCTAAGAGTATTTTGGACTAGGGAGGCCCAGCTCAAAAAGTTTCAAAAGGGAACAATAATTGCAACTGAGTTAGAAACATTCTTACATTTTTGTAAGGAATGTGCCTTCTTTCTACCCTTGTCCTGGGAATCTGCTAAAACAAAATTGAAATGTTTGTAATTAATTCATTGGCAGAGGAGATTTCAAGACAGCCTAAAACTGACTCTATTGTGTGGCTATTAGTTATCGCCCTTGTACAGATAGATCTACAATGAAAAAGAGAAAGCTGGGCAAAGAAAAATGCAAAATGTGCTGTTTGAGGAGAAAAATGTTACCAGAAAATTTAATGTTGAAACCTTGGTTCATACTGAAAGAGATGAGGAAAAATAGAATGAAGTGGTACCCTCAGAGTAAGACCACAACTACCTAATCCTGCAAGTTCTAAAAATGCCTAAGGAATTATACATTAATAAAAAGCAACAACAAATCAAAGCTTATGCAAATATAACTCAAAGAAGGACCAAGTTCTGTTCCTAATAGGCAACATAATTGTGCAGTTTTGGCCATGGGGTTCTGGCTTTAGAGTCATGAGGGAAACAGGAGTCAAGAAATTGTAGAACCTTCCTCCGTGGTTAAGGAAAACTACTGAGGCCATGCATGTGGTAGGAAAGTCTTTGCATGGTACCTAAAGAGGCTGTTGTATGAAACTGTAAAAGTGATTCATGGATTACATTAAACAACCTAATATGTTGAAGATGCCAGAATCATGGTGTGGTATTTTTAATGTAATCGGCCCCTATAATCTCTCAGGGAGTTCCACTATTAGAAAGTGTGGCCTTGTAGGAGTAGGTATGGTCTTGTTGGAGGAAGTGTGGTCACTATGGGAGTGGGCTTTGAGGTTTCCTGTGCTCGGGATATCGCCCAATGTCAGAGTCCATTTTCCTGTTGCCTGCAAGATGTACTCTCATCTACTTCTCCAGCACCAAGTCTGCACACTACCACATTCCTTGCCATGATGATAATGGACTGAACCTCTGAAACTGTAAGTGAGCCACCCCAGTTAAATATTTTCCTTTATAAGAGTCGCCGTGATCACTGTGTCTCTTTACAGCAATGGAAACCCTAACTAAGACAGAAGGGGCATCTCTGCCAAGAGAACTGTAGACAGGGGATGGAGCTAGCCTGAGAGAGAAGTGTTACCATACTCAGCAAAGCTGAGAGGAAAGAGCCATCTAAGCCCTTTGACATCAGAGATGGAGTGCCAGGATTTGGAGTTTTCCCTCCTGGGTTTCAGCCTTGCTTTGGTCCATTATTTCTTCCCTATGTTCCTATTCCTGCCATTTGGAATGGTAATTTATATTCTGTGCAGTTGTATACTGTGAGTACATAAGAGGTTACAGAGATTGCTTTGAGTCTCAACTTTAAAATAGTGTTGGGACAGTGAAAGATTATGGGTACTTCTGAAGTTGATGACTGCTTTGTTAAGTTTCTTTCTGCTTGACCGTCCATTGGAGAGAGTGGGGTGTTGAATCTCTGGACTGATGTGTGATTTCAGCTTTAGTAATGTTTCTTTTACATATGTGGGTGCTCTTGTATTTCGGGGTACAGATGTTCAGGATTGACATTTCATCTTGATGGATTTTTCCTATGGTGAATATAAAGTTTCCTTCTCCATCTCTTTTGGTTGATTTTTGTTTAAAGTCTATTTTGTTAGATATTAGGATAGCTATACCCACTTGTTTCGTAGGTCCTGTTGATTGGAAAACCTTTTCCCAACCCTTTACTCTGAGGTAACTTCTGTCTTTGAAGTTGAGGTTTATTTCTCACATACGGCAAAAGGAGGTAGCCTGTGTCTTTTTATAGGTGAATTGGGTCCATTGATGTTAAAAGATATTAATGACCAGTGATTGTTAATTCCTGTTTCGGGTTCAGTTTGGTTTTTTTTTTTTTTTTTTTTTTTTTTTGTGGTAGTGTTTGTGTATTTCCCTATTTGGGATTTGCTGGTGTGAGGTTATCTGTTGTCTGTATTTTCATGGGTGCAGCTAACTTCCTTGGGTTGGAATTTTCCTTCTAGTACTTTCTATAAGGCTGGGTGTTTGGATAGGTATTGTTTAAATCTAGTTTTTTCATGGAATATCTTCTTTTCCCTATCGATGGTGATTAAAAGCTTTGCTGTGTATAGTAGTCTGGGCTTGCACCCATACTCTCTTAGTGTCTGCAACACATCTGTCCTGGACCTTCTTGCTTTCAGAGTTTCCATTGAGAAATCAGGTGCAATTCTGCCTTAAATGCTATTGGCCTTTTTCCTTTGCAGCTCTTAGTATTCTTTCTTTATTCTGTATGTTTTATATTTTGTTTATTATATGGTGAGGGGATTTTTTTGGTTCAGTTTATTTGGTGTTCTGTAAGCTTCTTGTACTTTCATAGGCATATCCTTATTTAGGTTGGGAAAGTTTTCTTGTATGGTTTTATTGAATATATTTTCTATGCCTGTGAGCTGTAATTCTTTTCCTTCTTCTACCCCTATTATTCTTAGGTTTGGTCTTCTCATGGTGTCCCAGATTTCCTGGATGTTTGGTGTTAAGAATTTGTTGGACTTAACACTTGCTTTGATCATTAAATCTATTTCTTCAATTATATCTTTAATACCTGAAATTCTCTCTTCCATCTCTTGTATTCTGTTGGTTATGCTTGCATCTGAAGTTCTTGTTCATTTACCCAGATTTTCCATTCCCAGAATCCCTCGGTTTGTGTTTTCTTTATTGCCTCTATTTCAGTTTTCAAGTTTTGAACTGTTTGAACTGTTTGCTTCACCTATTTGTTTTTTGTTTCATAATTTTCTTGACTTTCTTTAAGAGATTTATTGATTTCTTCCAATTTTTTGTTTGTCTTTCCCTCCATTTCTTTAAGGGAATTTTTCATTTCCTCTTTAAGGGTCTCATCTTCATAAAGTTACATTGAAGATCATTTTCTTCTGCTTCTTTTGGGTTAGAATGTTCAGATCTTCCTGTTGTATGTCTCCTGGGTTCTGGTGTTACCATGTTGCTTTTTAGGTTGCTGAATGTATTTTTGCATTGGCGCCTACCCATCTCTTCCTCCAACTGAGGCTGGCAGTGTTTTTGCCTCTTGGTCCAATCCTTGCAGTTGGTGTCTGTGTCTCAGGGATCCTCTCTCGAATCAAACATTTCTCTGTGTCTTGTGGAGCTGCTGAGGTCTCCAGCGATGGGTGGGTTTGGGGCCAGAGTGGGACTTGTAGATTACAGGGTCCAATCTATATGTGGGGGTCTTAGAGTAGCCTGGCTGCAAGTGACTTGCTTACTGGCCAGCTAATAAAGCTGAGGCAGATGGGGGAAGGGCCCAGGGTTTTGCCCTGGGGCCTAGAGCCTAGAGACTGGACTGTCCAACTGCAGAGCTGGTCACTCATCTGGTCTAGGAGTTCCTTCTGCTTGTGTGTCGCTTTCATTGGTTAATAAAGAAACTGCCTTGATCTAGTTGATAGGGTAGAACTTAGGTATGTGGAGAAGATAGAACTGAATGCTGGGAAGAAGGGCAGAGTGGGAGGAGCCATGGATCCTCCCACCTGAGATGGGCTTGGGTTAGAATCTTGCCAGTAAGCCACAGTCACATGGCAATACACAGATTAATAGAAATGGGTTAAATTAAGATGTAAGAATTAGCCAGTGAGAAACTAGAGCTAATGGGCCAAGCAGTGTTTTAATGAATACAGTTTCTGTGTAGTTATTTCAGGGCTAAACAAGCCACACAGCAGGGATAAACAAGCAGCCCCCTCCATGCAACACTCATCTCTTGGTCCACACTCTTTAGTCAAAAAAAAAAATAATCTTAAACTTCAAATGGAAATGCAAAATCTCAGGGTAGCTAACACAATATTGAATAGTGAAAGAACTGCTGGAAGTACCAACAAATTTTAAGTTGTACTATAGAGGTATAATAATCTATAATGTCATGGCATTGGCATTAAAACAGATAGATTTAGTGGAATAGAACTGAATATCTTGGCATAACCCCTCAAACCTGTGGACATTTGATTTTTGACAAAGAAGCCAGAAATACACACTGGAGAAAAGACAGCATCTTCAACAAATGATGCTGGTAGAACTGGATAGATGCATGTAGAAGAACTCAAATGAATCCATATCCATCCCTGCACAAAACTCTACTCCAAATGGATCAGAGACCTCAAGCAAAATATTCTGAATCTGACAGAAGACAAAATACAGAATACATTTTAATTCATCAACACAGGAGAGGAATTTCTGGTTAGGATTCCATTAGTATAGGAATTAAGAATAACAATAAATAAATGGAACCTCACAAAGCTAAAAAAAAAAAAAACTTCTGTACAGCAAAGTATACTGTCATTCAAGCATAGAGGAAGCTTACAGAATGGCAAAAACATAGTTACCAGTCACTAGTCTATACAGAGAAAAAAACTCCTAATTATGAAAACAACTCAATTTTGAAAATGGAATATAGAACTAAAAAGAGTTCTGTAAAGATGAAACACAAATGGCTGAGAAATGCTTTAGAAATGTTCAAAATTCTTAGCCATTGGGAAATGTAAATTAAAACATTTTCATCTTACCACAATCAGAAAGACCAACGTGAGCAGGTCAAATGACAGCATATGCTGGCAAGATTGAGGGGCAAGGGGAGCACCTATCCATTGCTGATGTGAGTGAAAATGACTATAGTCACTATGCAAATCAATGGAGAGGATCCTCAAAAATCTGAAAATAGGTCTACCACAAGATCTTGCTGTACTATTCCTGGGCATATACCCAAAGGACTTACTGCAGAGATATTTGCTCATCTATGTTTATTGCTGCTCTATTCATAACAGCCAGAAATTAGAACTAACATATATTAGTCCATCAGCTAATGAAAGAGTAGTGAAAATGTGGTACATTTATACAGTGGAATTATTCAGCTGTTAATAAAATAAAATTATGAGATTTGTATGTAAATGGGTGGAGCTAGAAACATCATCCTGAGGAACATAACTCAAGACCCAGAAAGACAAACATTACATGTTTGCTCTTCTATGTGGATGTTAGCTTTAAAGATATGTATGTTTCATTTAGAATACCCACAGAGGCTACGTAGCTGGTAAGGGACCAGAGGAGAGGAGGGGAATCTCTCAAGGAAGTGAAAATAGAATATAGAATTGCAAGGGGATAAAGGGGGAAATAGAGTAGAATTAAAAGGAGAAAGGTATGGGAGAACAGGATAAAGGGGGATTATAGGGAAGGGAAACTAATAATAGTAAAGGAGGTCTTTAGAAAATCTCTATGGAAACCATCTACCATAAAACATAAAATATATACATATTAAAGAAATTTAAATGGAGTTACCATATGATTGGGGAGACAGTGCTCTAGCTAGACATTTTATGCTACAAGTAAAATACCACTAGCAGAAATGGGTCATATCTTATTGAGCCATTGGCCAGAGGGCTCCCATAGCCCTTTCCCCCAAGTACTGTAGGATTTTGATAATGCTATTTGTTACCGTCCAAAACTAGGTGGAAAATCCTATTGCTGAAGACACCATTTATGTCATTGAACATAAATAGAGGAATCAAGTTGGTGCCCAACTAGAGGCTTTACCAAGTTACAAGTCCTAAAAGATATAACATCAACCTGACTGCAGGATATACCCACTGATGCAATAGTGGCACAAGTGTTAGGGGGTAACTAACTACATTTTTATTGGATTTAAGAACCATTTCATTGGCTGGAACCCATACCTGACACTGCTAAAGTGGCCAGAAACATGTAGCTAGATAGGTCATGGGCCCTAAGGAAAAGCATAGTAACCATTATTCTGACAAATGAACATAGTAATAAAAATGCTCCCAGTTTATATATTTCTATACCAATAGCTCAGTTGCCTCACTCAGCCTGCATCAAAAAGTTTCTTGCAGTAGATAGTAAATAACCCATAGCCACAACTGGACAGTTCAGAGAGACTTTGGAGCACTCAGCCCTAATGAGATGTCTTCATCGAAGCCTTCCCCTCGAAGTTCAGAGAACTATTCAGCAGAGGAGATTTCAGAAAGATGATAAGACTCAGAAGTGATGGGTAACTGCAAGGAAACAGTGTCTTCTAGACACAACAGAACTGACTTACATATGAACTCAAACAGACTGGCAGCATGCTTAAGGCCTGCCCAAGTTTAAGCCAGACAAAATCACTGCACATAAAATGGGTACAAAAATATCATTCCTAACTAAGAAACTATTTGCAATTGATAATTGCTGGGAGAAAGAAAATCAGTTCTCTACAATGAAGTCACATTGAATGTATCAACTACAGGTCAGAGCACACTCCATGTTTTTGTGTGGTATTTGTTTGCTTGCTTGCTTGGCTTGGTGTTTTTTGTGTAGGGGGAGAATGTTTTCTTTTTGTTTTGTTTTGTTAAATATACTCTTAAGAAAAAGCATGAGGGCTGGAGAGATGGCTCATCCATTAAAGGCTAGGCTCACCACCAAAAATATAAGAAAAACCATGAAGTTGGATGTGTGGGCAGGTAGGGAGGATCTAGGAGAAGTTGAAGAGAGAAGATACCATCAAATATATTGTAAGAAAAGATTTTAAGCAAATAAAGGATACATTTTCTTTTGTTTGCAATGCTGGAAATTGGACTCAGAGCCTTGTTCATGCTAAGAAAGTACTTTTTCCACTGCACTCCATCCCCAGTCCTAAGAATTTAAAAAAGGGAGACATTTATAGTAAATAATATATAATTAAAAATAACAAATTAATAAAATTGAGGTGATTACATTTTTATTCCATTTACTGAGAAATAATGAATGGAAACTATATAACCAAACCCAACACCAGCTTTCTTCTTCCTTCTTTCTTTACAGATTTGAAGCTTTGTTTACTGAGTTGGAAAAGAAACAGGAAGCACTGGGAATTGCCGACTTTGGAGCTTCAATCACTACAATGGAAGAGGTTTTCCTTAAGTAAGTTATAACAACCTGTTTAAAAAAGAAAAAAACTTTCTACCCCTAAATTCCTATGTTAATTTGAAAACAAACCTCACCCTTTTGCAGCTGAAAAAAATTGTTACCAAGTTTTCAAATGTACTATTTTATGGGAATATACTTTCATGAATATTTAACTGATATTTAAAGATGTTGAACTTGAACTTTGATGCATATCTCTTTTTTAAACAATTTTTCAGAATTTCATGAGTGAATGCTGTGTTTATACCATTTCCAGCTCATATTCTCTCTCCTCCAATTCCTCCCATGTCCCCTCTTAAATTCACAACCTCTTCTTCAATTGTTCCATGTGTGTGTGTGTGTGTGTGTGTGTGTGTGTGTGTGTGTCCTGTTGAGTCCATTTAGTGTTTCTCATATTTATATATGCTAGAGATAACCACTCAGGAATGCATAACCTATCAGCGGGCTCATCAGTGGTGAAGACTGATTGATTCTCCCTCTCTTTTCAGGCATTGATTGAATGTAATTCTTTATCTAAGAGTGGAGTTTTGTGAAATTTCCTCAATCCACAAAGACATGTCAACTGGTGTAGTCATTACACAGGACTTGTTTAAACAGCTGTATATGTTGAGGTTTCATGGATACAAAGTTTCCTGTCAAATACAAAATAGACTATGTCACAGCAGATATCCTGGTCCTCTGTCTCTTACATTTTTCCACCCATCTTGTTTCTGTTCCCTGCGCCTTAGATGTAGCAGTTGTGTTGTAGATGTATCAGCTGAAATTGGACTTCCCACAATCAGTTTGTTCCCTGCATTTGAACCAGTTGTACATGTCTGTAATGGTTTTCAGCTGCTGGGGAAAACCTTCATTAATGAGGGCCAAGAGCTACACTTATCTGTGGTTGTAAGGAGGGATACATAGTTGTTGGGAAAGTGGCTGTAATGAGTTCTCCTCAAGTAGTTGACTAGGTTTCTCAGTACTAGGCATGAATGCCCTCCTATTAAACAGGATTTAAGTCCAATCAGACAGTTTTTGGTTGCCTCCCAAGATATAAGTGCCACTATTATACCCCTGGAAATTGTGAACATGCTGATCATGTGGTTTGTAGGTTTTTACAGATATGTGGGACTATTGATTTTTTTTCTCCCTTGACAGCTTGTATAGCTCTTTCTTTTACTCTGAGAGCTAGTCCTTGGGAGGAGTCAGTTTCAGCTCAGTTTTCGAAATCCTGTGTCCAAAGTGTGTGGTGTCTTTACCTATAAGGTCTTACTTTCAATTTCTGGGAGGCAACAAGGGGTAATGTCATTAGTCTATATTGTTTTAAAGGCTGGTTTTATATTCTTGAAGAAAAGTAATTTGAGGCTATGAATAAAGAGAAATACCTTGTGTTCTTTTTGTGTATCTGTATATGTGTAGGGTCAATAAGATGGCAGCTCCCCAAAGGAATATTCAGGATATCAAACCCTATTACATGACTTATGAAAAGATGAGACAAGATAAGCAGCAGAATGTGAATATACCCAGAAATTATAACAGTCAAAGTTTTCCCTATTTGAGAGAAATTAATACAATTAAATTTAACACTGGGGTAAGCATGTTATTTTGTTTTGTTTTTATACTTTTTAAAATATAATTACATCACGTCCTTCTTTTCTTTCCTTTCTCTAGCCCCTACCACGTTCCCTTTCATCAATGTTCTCCATGCCCCTCCACTGTCAAAGTGATAGCATTTTCCTTTGGTATATCACACTTTTTAAAGTCTAAATGTAGAAGAAGCTTCCAGTTTATACAGCTAGAAATGATATGTGAGATACAGGCTCTAGATAAAGATCCCGGCTGCTGCCCCCATTATTATTTCTCAGAACCCCTTTGTGAAAGTTCTCAGTAGAAACTCTCCCTTCGCTATACCAAGGAGTTATAACTGCCATATTCAGAAAATAGTTGTTGCTCAAAGTGAGGGCATTTTCTCTCTGTGTTACAGTATGTATTGCTGGTAAAATAAAATCATTTTGTTAGGAGTGTTCAAAATGAAAGAAAAAAAGATTTTACATTAGGGGAAGACAAAAAATTTTCAACTTTTGTGGTGTTTTATTTGTTCTGAGACAGGATCTCACTATGAAACTCACATGGCCTGGCACTCACTCTGTAAACCAGACTGGCCTCAATCTAAGAGAGGCTCATCTGCTTCTGCCTCACAAGTGCTGGAGTTAAAGGAATGCACCACCACACCTGGCCCAGTTTTCCATTTCTAATAAAAAAACTCTTAAACTGTTAATAAAGAAAATCTTGGGATTATGGTTATAACTCAGTGATAGAGTACTTGCCTAGCATGTGTTAGAGTTTAAGTCTAGAACTGCCCTTCTCTCCATGAAAGAAAACGATGTTGGATGAGGCCTCTTGTCCATCCCGGCCACTCAGAACTGAAATAATCACACAGAAACCATATTATTTAAATCACTGCTTGACCCATTATCTCTAGCTTTTTATTTGCTAAGTCTTACATCTTAATTTAACCCATTTCTATTAATTTGTGTATTGACACGTGGCAGTGGCTTACCAGGTAAAGTTCTAGTGTTATCTCTGATGGAGCTACATGGCTTCTCTTTGACTCCGCCTTCCTTCTCTCAGCATTCAGTTTAGTTTTCCCCACCTACCTAAGTTTTGCCCTGCTATAGGTCCAAATCAGTTTCTTTATTCATTAATGATAATAATATAATAATATAATATATATAATTATAATATAATATATAATTATAATATAATAATAGCTCACAGAGGGTAAATCTCAAATCACCTTCCCT
>NW_026067926.1:4863507-5037308 GCF_014885135.2 Alexandromys fortis | reverse complement strand
CCCCCTCCCCCAATCAAGTCCCCCTCCCTCGTCAGCCCAAAGAGCCATCAGGGTTCTCTGCCCTGTGGGAAGTCCAAGGACCACCCACCTCCATCCAGGTCTAGTAAGGTGAGCATCCAAACTGCCTAGGCTCCCACAAAGCCAATACGTGCAATGGGTGAAGTAATTTTTGAGGGGTACTCAAGGCGACCTTTCAGGGGCTCTTGGTCCATCAAACCACATTAGCCTGGAATGAATCCACAGGTTCTCATCCTCTGTGGAAACAAAAGAAGAACCTCTTTTCCAAAGCATCATATCCTTAGGCTCAAATTCTGAAGTCAAGATACCTTTAAAGTATATATGTTGGTTGGTGACTTAGCTCCTTCACAGACAAAAATTTCAAAGAAAACACAACATACATAATTCAGACTCGTGTATATTCCATTTTTACATGGCTTATTTATTTGTACTGTATTACTTTTTCTGTACTCTGCCTCTTTAAAGACTTTGTTTTATTTTTTAAAACCATTTATTTACTTTTATAACTGTCCATACTCTTTTTCTTCTCACCCAAGCCTATGAACATTTATCCAATACTGTGACTCATTTAGAGGTCTTTTATATCTGAATCTGTCCTATTGTGTATCTTTAATTCTTTACTTTGCAGGAGCACTTCTTAAAATGCTAAGCGCTTCTTGAAAACTTGGAAGCTGGAGCATTACTAGATTATATATAGTACTTCCTGCTTGCTCCACACTATCCAACATGGTGGAAGTTTGTTCACCTCTTCTGCAAGCTGTGCACATTGCCTTAGTTTTAAGTTTGCAGCAAGTCTATGTCGAGCCATTAAGCAGTTGTAGGACTCTGCTCACAAACCTCATTTAAATTATCAGCCTCCTGAAAGAGTCAGAGTTTGCACTGGCAGCACAGCCCAGAAATCCTGCATTTTAAACTTATGCGGCTTTTGCTATTGCTGAATCAGGAAGACCTCTTTTAAAGGAACTGCAGCACACACTGCCAGCAAAATTCTGGCTACCAAGAAGCCATGCTTAACTCTGTTCTTCTGTGTCTAGAATTCCTTTTTTAAGCTTTCTCAGGTTTTTCTGTAGATGTGGTTACCCACGTTGGCACGCCAATTTGTTGGATGAGGCTGCTTGTTCGTCCCGGCCACCCAGACCTGAAATAATTACACAGAAACCATATTATTTAAATCACTGCTTGACCCATTATCTCTAGCTTTTTATTTGCTAAGTCTTACATCTTAATTTAACCCATTTCTATTCATTTCTGTATTGCCACGTGGCAGTGACTTACTGGGTAAAGTTCCAGCATCCATCTCTGGTGGAGCTACATGGCTTCTTCTTGACTCCACCTTTCTTCTCTCAGCATTCAGTTTAGTTTTCCCCACCTACCTAAGTTCTGCCCTGCTATAGGTCTAAAGCAATATTTTTATTCATTAATAATAATCACAGCATACAGAGGGGAAATCCCACATTTTCCATTTTTAATCAAAAACTCTTAAAATGCTAATAAAGTATTGAGATTATGGGTATAACTCAGTGATAAAGTACCTGCCTTGCATATGTAAGAGTTTGAGTCTAGAACTGCCCTCCTTTTCATGAAAGAAAATGATCTTAAGAGTTTTACTCTAATGAGAAACCAGGTATTGATACTCTTAAAATAGTGAATAAATAAACTATTTGCTTTGTTTTTACAGGAGTTAACTAAAATTCATTTGTGTTATATCTTATGCACATATTTTTGCATCATAAATTTTTAAAGTATGATGAATGGATTTCATCATGAGTATCCTCAAATCTCTAATCATCAAAATATTATTTTTTCTTTCTCTTTATAGTTTCCGCTTTACCGCCAGCAGTTTTGTTCCATGTTTATAAAAAGAGCACTCTTCATGTGGCGCAACTGGAAGCTGATGTTACTACAGATGATAGTAATTATGGTTGTCACTACATATCTCTTATTATCTCTGCACTTAGATGATAATGATTTACCTGAAAGGGAATTGGATTTGAGTCACTATGGTAGAACCATTGTTCCTTACTCAATTTCAGGGGATTCTGATTTGGCTCTGAATCTCAAAAAGAACCTTAAGATTTTTCTACAGTCAAAGAATCAAAACTTAAGAAAAATAAGAGGTAAGATTCTACTCTATAAAGACTTACTTGTCATTTGCAATGGATTTAACTCTGGTATTTAACTACCCATTTTTTTTGTCATTCTACTAGTCATTGGTATCATAGAGGCAGCTAAATCAGAGGCCAAAGGTAAACTTCAAGACACCTACCGACAAAAGTTAGTTATTCATGGAGATTTTTTTTCTGTATGTGTCTCTGCTAATTGCATCACCCTTTATAAGGATAAGAAAGATGAAACTATGGTACTGCTGTGACATTTAGTGTTCGATTTTTTGTTTGGTTTTTTTTTTTTTTTTTAATTTTTTGTAGCTTTGGTGCCTGACATGGAAATAGCTCTTGTAGACCAGGTTGGCCGTGAACTCACAAAGAGCTGCCTGCCTCTGCCTCCCCAGTGCTAGGATTAAAGGCATGCACCACGACCATCCGGCAGCATTGGATGTTTTATTCTCGTTGAAAGACTACTGATTTCTTCCAGAGCTCTCACAGAATAAGTTACTGATTCCTCTGTATGAAAGCTGTCCTTTTTTATATTAGTCATCCTATAAATCAATGGCTTCATAACCAATTCCTGAAAATGATATAGGTAATTACTTCAACATGTACCCTTGGTAAGAACCGTAACTGCATGTGTTCTCTATGTTATCTTTGGCAGTGCTAAAAATGAGCTTAGCTACCTTGTTCAATATCTTTGCTATGTAACAAGAATAAGACCGAGTCTATGACAAATATGAACTTTGAGTAAGCAATTTTTTATGTCAAGCATTTTAAAACACTGGGCATTAACCAAAAGCACATAACAAACTAGAGTATGACTATTCAAAGAAAATTGTGGGGTCTCTGTAAGAATAAGATTTATAGCACTATAGCTGAGGGTTAGCCCTTTTAACCACTCTCACTGACTCAATAAAAGTCAACAAAAGCCACCAGTGGCCTTGAAGCTATAAAAAAGAAGACACAGGGTTGACCAGTAGGAGCCAGGCATAAAGATAACTGCAAGAATTATTTATTAAATCTAACAGAAATCAGTGAGTATACACTATACAGGATATAGGAAAATATTTACAGAGTTGGTCCTCGTAGGTTACTAAACAAATAAGGAGAAACATTTTTTTAAAAAAAAAAAAAAAAGAGAATAGTGAAGTCCCACTCTGCCCCGAGGCCTTCCTATCCCCTACTACCTCAGAGGAACTCTGAAACACAGGCTGCACCTGCACAGAGGACCAAGAGAGGAACTCTGAAACACAGGTTACAACTACACAGAGTGGACCAAGAAAATGAACCAAGTGAGCAGACCAAGGGAGCAGGCCAAGAGAGTGGACCAAGAGAGACCTCAGTGGCTCTCTGAGACACAGACAGCGACAGTATAAAGCAGACCAAGAACACTTTCCCAAAGACACAGACACCAATTGCAAGGATTGAACCAAGAGGCAAAAACACGCCAGCATCAATTGGAGGAAGAGATGGGTAGGCACCAATGCAAGAATACATTCAACAACCTGAAAAGCAACATGGTAACACCAGAACCCAGTGGTTATACAACAGGCAGACTTGGTCATCCTAACCCAGAAGAAGCAGAAGAAAATGATTTTAAATGTAACTTCATGAGGATGATGGAGACTTTTAAAGAAGAACGGAAAATTTTCCTTAAAGAACTGGAGGAAAAGACAAACAAAAAATTGGAAGAAATTAATAAATCAAAACCAAGAAAAGCAATCAAACAGGTGAGGTAAACAGTTCAAACAGCTGAAGACTTGCAGACTGAAATACAGGCAATAAAGAAAACACAAACTGAGGAAATTCTGGATATGGACAATCTGGGTAAATGAACAGGAACTACAAAGTTAGCATAAGCAACAGAATCCAAGAGATGGAAGAGAGAACTCAAATATTGAAGATACTATAGAGGAAATAGATTCATCAGTCAGAGAAAACATTAAATCCAACAAATTCTTAACACAATACATCCAGGAAATCTGGGACACCATGAAAAGACCAAACCTACGAATAATAGAGATAGAAGAAGGAGAAAAACTGCAGCTCAAAGGTACAGAAAGTATATTCAACAAGATCATAGAAGAAAACTTTCCTAGCCTAAAGAAGGATATCCCTATGAAAGTACAAGAAGCTTACAGAACACCAAAAGGACTGAACCAAAAAAATAATCCCCTTACTGTATAATAATCAAAACATTAAACATACATAATAAAGAAAGAATATTAAGAGATGCAAAGGAAAAAGGCCAAGTTACTTACAAAGGTAAACCTATCAGAATTACACCTGAGTATTCAGTAGAAATGATGAAAGCTGGAAGGTCCTGGACAGAAGTTCTGCAGACACTAAGAGACCACAAATGCAAGCCCAGACTGCTCCAGCAAAGCTATCAGTCACTACCAATAGAGAAAACAAGATATTCCATGAAAAAACTAGATTTAAACAATACCTATCCACAGACTCATCCCTAAAGAAATACTAGAAGTAAAACTCCAACCCAAGGAAACTAACTGCATCCACATAAACACAGGCAACAGATAACCTCACACCAGCAAACCCCCAAAAATTGAAACACACAAACACTACCACAAAAAAATTAACAGAAATTAACAATCACTTGTTATTAATATATCTTATATAGCTGGACTCAATACATCTTTTAAAAGACACAGACTAATTGAATGGTAAAAAATAAAATAAAAAATAGGATCCATCCTACTGCTTTATACAAGAAACAAACTCAAAACTCAAAGACAGAAATTACCTCAGAGTAAAGGGTTGGGAAAATATTTCCAATCAAATGGAACTAAGAAACAAGCAGGAAAGAGCAGGCCTGAGGCAGCAGACTCCACAGGATCAGGACTCAGCCAGTGAGTTGGGCTAGAGCAGGCCTGGTACGCAAACTCCATAGGAGCAGATATAGAGGAGCAACTGCTGAGCAAGTAGGCCAGAGCCAGAGACCATTGTAGTCTGGGCATGAATCTGGGACCTCCGAGGGAGTAGACCTGAGTCAGAACCTCTGTGGGTCTGGCCATGAGTCTGGGACCTCCAAGAGAGTAGATGGGAGCCAGAGACCTTTGTAGGACCAACCCCAACCCAGGGACCTCCACAGGAGCAGATCCAGACCAGGGACATTTACAGAAACAGTTCTGAGACAGCAACCTAGACCAGAGCCGGCCTCAGACAGAAAACTCCACAGGAGAGGAGCAAACCCCGGGAGTACTGAGTGACCTCCAGTAACACAGAATGACCAATGGGTAACTAGAACCATGGCACTGACTGTACCATGAGGGACAACCATTTGAGCCTTGGATCCACTGGCACTTAGAAGATTAATCACCAGAATTACATACAGCCCTGACCACACCAATTAGAGGAAAAGATGAGTAGACAAAGTAAGAACACATGCAACACCACAAAGCAACATGACACCAGTAAAATCTAGAGACCCTACAACAGCAAGACTTGAACAACCAAATATAGATGAAGCAAAAGAAAATGACCTAAAAAATAACTTCAGGAGAATGTTTGAGACTCTTAAAGAGGAAATGAGAAATTCCCTCAAAGAAATGGAGGAAAAGACAAAAAAACCCACAAAACTGGAAAACATCAGTAAATCCCTTAAAGAAAACCAAGAAAAAAACAATCAAACATATGAAAGAAACTATTCAAGACTTGAATAGAGACAATAATAAAATACAAGGTGTGGGAATTATAGAAACAGAAATCATGAGAAAATAATCAGGAGCCACAAATTCAAATATAAATAGCAGAATACAAGATATGGAAGAGAAAAATCGCAAGCACTGAAGATACAATAGAGGAAATAAACTCAGCAGTCAAAGAAAACATTAAATCTAACAAAGCTTAACACAATATATCCAAAAATATAGGACACCATGAAACGACCAAACCTAAGAATAATAGGTATAGAAGAAGTTCAACTCAAAAGCACAGGAAATATATTCAACAAAATCATAGAAGACTTTCCCAACCTAAAGAAAGATATGCCTACAAAGATACAAGAAGTGTACAGAACACCAAACAGACTGGATCAAAAAAAGTCCCCTCACCACATAATAATTAAAACACTAAACATACAGAAGAAAGAAAGATTATTAAGAGCTACAAAGGAAAAAGGCCAAGAAACATATAAAGGCAGAACTATCAGAATTACAGCTGACTTCTCACTGGAGACAATGAAAGCCAGAAAGTCATGGTCAAGCGTTATGCAGACATTAAGAGACCATGGATGTCAGCCCAGACTGCTATACCCAGCAAAACTTTCAATTACCATAGAAGGACAAAAAAAGATATTCCATGACAATACCAGATTTAACCAATACCTAGCCGCAAACCTAGCCCTACACAAAGTACTAGAAAGAAAACTCCAATCCAAAAAAGTTGGCTACATCAACAAAAACACAGACAATTGATGATCTCACAGGAGCAAATACCAGAGAAGGGGGAAAACACACAATTTAACATCACCAACAATGAAAATTAAATTAACAGGAGATAGCAATCACTGGTCATTAATATCCCTTAATATAAGTGGACTCAACTCACCTATAAAAAGACACAGGCTAACAGATTGGATACAAAAACAGAATCCATCCTTCTGCTACATACAAGAAACACACCTCAACCTCAAAAACAGACATTGCCTCAGAGTAAAGAGTTGGGAAAAAATTTCCAATCAGGTGAACCTAAGAAACAAGCTGGTGTAGCTATCCTAATATCTCACAAAATAGACTTCAAACTAAAATCAATCCAAAGAGACAAAGAAGGACATTTCATATGAGTCACAGGAAAGATCCATCAAAAGAAAATCTCAGTACTGAACATCTATTCCCCAAACACAAGGGCATCCTCATCTGTAAAAGAAACACTATTAAAGCTTAAATCATATGTTAAACCCCACACACTAATAGTGGGAGACTTCACTCCACTCTTACAACTGGACAGGTCAGTCAGACAAAAAATTAACAGAGAAATAAGGGAACTAGCAGATGTTATGACTCAAATGGACTTAACAGACATTTATAGAATATTCCATTCAAACTGAAAAGAGTATACATTCTTCTCAGCACCTCATGGAACCTTCTCAAAAATTGACCACATACTCACTAACAAAACAAACCTCAACAGATTGGGATGAAAAATTGGAATAATCCCAAGTAATTATCAGATCACCATGACTTAAAACTAGAATTCAAGAGCAATACTAATTCCAGAAAGCCTACAAACACATGGAAATTAAACAATGATCACCTGAATCATCAATGGGTCAAGGGAGAAATTAAAGACTTCTTAAAATTCAATGAAAATAACTACACAACATAACCAAATTTATGGGACACAATAACAGCATTGTTAAGATGAAAGTTCATAGCACTAAATGCCTACATAAAGAAGCTGGAAAAATAGTGGTGCACAGCTTTAATCCCAGCACCTGGGGAGAAGAGGCAGGTGGATATCTATGAGTTTGAGACCAGCGTAGTCTACATAGTGAGTTCCCAGATAGCCAGGAATTGTCTCAAAAAAATGTTATATTCTTAATCTGTGGTTTGGTTTGTGAATTATACAGTGAGATTATTGTAAGGATTAATGATACTGTGAAATTCTTTTTTAAAAATCCATTGTTAGAATTTGGGAAACAAAATGTTAAGTGGAAAAATAAAAACCCACGACTTTTTTATCCTTCCTTTCCAATACAGGTTCTAGGCAATATACTACCTAGAATGGCTCACTGACATTTTCTGTTTTATCCTAGGTGATATAAATGATTACATATTGGGAAGTAAAGAGTGTCTTAACTTCTGCATTATTGCACTTTCTATTAAAGTTGAGAAAAACAAAACAGTGCTCACTGTTTTCTTCAATAATGAGGCATACCATTCACCTGCAATATCCCTGGCAGTATTAGACAACATTCTTTTTATGACCCTTTCTGGACCTAATGCTTCCATCACTGTCTTCAATAAACCTCAGCCTCACCCTTATAATGGTCCTAACAAAGTGTATGTATGATTTTTCTTTTCTGAAATTGAGTCTTATCATACCTTTGCTGTTTGACCGTACACATTTGAAAAACAGCTAATGCCAGTATTTCCTACCTATATCTCATAGCTTATTTCATATTTTATTTCATCTTTTGTAGGCCTATAAGTGGATTACAAATAGTACAGTGTTTGGCTTTTGGCATTTCTGTGGTGGTGGGGACCTTTAGTCTCCAGACAGTGACTGAAAGGATCAGTCAAGCCAAGGACATCCAGTTCCTGAGTGGTGTGTGTGTGCTCACGTACTGGCTCTCTGCCTTGTTGTGTGACCTCATCTTCTTCTCCATCCCCTCCTGTGTACTACTGGTGAGTATTAGCTGCAGTTGCATCAAGTCTTTTTCCTTCTGTTGTCCATACTAATTTCTACTCAAATGATTGTATCCTAAAATGAAAGTAGTCAAGTAATCTGAAACTACTTTGGCTTACCATGTCAGAGATTTACTATAGACCCTCAAAAAAAAAAAAAAAAAACCCACAAACATACTGCCTCAGATTCTTTCACTGAGGAGAATCATTTCCTGCCATATATTTGTTTAACAATATGCCCTTGTCAAAATCTGCTCTAAAACCTGTTAACTTGCACTGATAAGCTAATTACAACTAGGCCAATGCCTGCTCAGTCCTCTCTGAACGACATAGTTTAGACTCAGGATTTAAGGCCAGCTTCTATTACTGTTCATCCTCCACACTTACAGTCCATGTTTATCAAGGATGATCACCAAAGAAGAATGCGTTTTGACTTGGCAGTCATTTTGAAACACTGAGAATGTGGTCTGGAGAGTATGTATGCAAGAATTATGCCATCTCTTAATGTAATTATTTTATTCACTAGTAAACCATAGCAACCATTATTTTCTTTACGTCTTTTGAGTAAACAGGATGCAAAGACTACATAGTTGAGAGGAATGAGATATGAATAAAATAAGTTAATCCCTTTCTAAATAGAAGGTGTGGAAGACAAATACTGTAAATAATACATTGTCTCAACCCCCACAACATTTACTGTTTCTGTTGACACAGAACTGAAAATAGAATAGTAGAAAGAATACCAACTACCATTAGGAAAGGTGAACTATGAATTACCAACTGGCGATTATAATTTTTGAAAAAAATATCAGTTTGGTTCCCACAAGAAGATTCATATTTATTTATATCATTCATATTTATAGTCCAAGAATGTTTCTGAAGATGACTCAGGGCCTTAACAGCTATAAGAGACTCATGAGCACCAGAGTCCAGGAGGAGTGATTATATGAGAAACAAATAGTGTGTGTTCTGTGTGTTACACAGAGAAGGCTCAAGGTGGAAAGAGGAGCACTTTTTTTTTTATATGCAAGGCTAGCTACTATTGCCAATGCCAGTCTCTGGTACATAGTTCATGTCCAATAGACATGGGCAAGAGAAGCTCACCATCTTGTTGAGGATCTATTTTCAAATCTTTCACTAATTCGGGTCTGCTACCTAACTTTATAATCTCTCCTCTATGCAATATGACAGCAGAAGCTGTCAACCCTGGTGATCTTAGTTCAATCTCCAGGACCTGCATAGTGGAATGAGAGAGCTGGCTCCTGCAAGTTGTCCTCTGATGTCTACATGCCCACACACTATAAATTAATTGAAAAATTTAATCTAAAATCAATTGAACTTGAATCTTTTCATGTCCATGCTTAGTGCTTAGGTATTACTTTTGTTGTGGTTCTTAAAACTTGGCTGACATACTTATATTATTTCCTGAGTGGAAGATAAAAAGCAAGATATAAACAGAAGCATATATTTTCAACATTTATACCAATATTACTATGTATGGCTAATGACCAATGTTATTTCTCATGTTTGTCTTTATGTAACACCGCAAACATTTGACATGACCCATCATATTTATAGACAGAAAACTGAGGCTCAGAGAAGTTACTGCTCTACTTTTAACCACCTAGGACAGTCAGAACTTCAGAGTTACTCTTAAACCCATTGTCACGCATATTCAGAGTCATTCTGAAAAGTATGTTCAGTTTATTTCTGTTGCCATATTCACAGTTAGCTCCTTTTTAATTCTTGAGATTATAATTAATGTCAATTCCCCCTTCTCTTTCCTCCCTTGAAACTTTCCCATATATTCCCTCTTACTGTCTTACAGATTCAATGGCCTCTTTTTTCCTTTTATTGTTGATGTATATGTGCATGTACGTGTGTCTGCCTATCTGTCTGTCTGTCTGTATTCCTAAATACATAAATACAACCCTCTTGGTCTGTATACTGTTACTTATGTACCTATGTTTTTAGGACTGACCATTTGGTATTGGATAACAGATTAGCATTCTCTTCCCTGGGGAAGACTAATTCTCTCACTCTTAGCATCCCTTGGTAGTCTGTAGTTCTTTGTCTAGGGATAAGGCCTCCTGAGCTTTCCCTACATCCACTTTAGGATGTCTATTAGTATGTCCTTATTCAACACATGTTTAGGCATTCATGATAGTAAGAATTTGTGGGTTTATGGCTTCTGACATTAGTAGGAGACACAATCTCACAGCAAACTCCCTGTTCCTCGGTCTCTTAACAATATTTCCATTCCTTTCAAAGTGATCCCTGAGCTTTAACTGCGTGAGAAACGTTGTATCATTTGGGACTGGGCTCCACATTCTACATTTTGATTAATTGTGGTTTTCTATAATTGTCTCTATCTGTTGGAGAGTTTCCTTGGTGAGGGGTTAGGACTACATTTATAAACGACAAACATTTAGAGTGCAGTTACTTTTATGCTGGTGGCTGTTGAAGATCCATGACTTCACTAACCTTGAGTAGTTGGGTAGGTTCCCAGCATAAGGTAAGATTGCCTTCTTTTTTGTTTGTTTTGAGAAAAGGTTTCTCTGTGCAACAGCCCTAGTTATCCTTCTTGTTGAGTGGGTCTTAAATGTAATTAAAGAGCTCTTGCTTACCACCAAGGTATGCTTGCTAATCTGGTCGACGTTGCAGTTCTTAGGTGTGATAGCTGGGTAAAACTACTGGTTCCTTCCCTCCTTTGGATACCTTATGGTAAATAAAAGCTAGTCATCAGGGAAGAGCACTGGGTCAGATCCAGTTCAGCACCTCTGGACCTTGTGTCTGAAGTGCATGATGTCTTTGGGAATAGGGACACACCTTCCATATCTGAAGGGGGATTAGAACCAATGGCAATAGCAATAAGTTATATAATGTTTTAGGAGTCTCTTGGACAGCCTGAGCCAACAACTCAAAAAGGGTTTTCTCATGCCTAGTGTTAGGGACTTTGATAGGTGGTCTATGGCTATAGGAGGGACTATTGTCAGCCCAGATGAGATTTTTTTTTAACTATGTATATTTTAAAAATAGTTTAAATAAAAAAGTTATATTTAACAAAATATCCTTACTTTTATTTTATCCTCTTTCGTCTGTATCTCCCTCTTGCCTAATTAGAGCTCCTATTTTCCCACTTCACCCTTTAGATAACTTGTGCCCTCCTATTCCTCTCTCTATCCTCCCACACTAAACAGTTGTCCAATTTTACTTTCCTGGTTTCTGTAGTTACTACAGGTTATATATTAATATATAAGTATTTGGAACTATGAACTTCAAATGAGAGAGAACGTATAAGATTTATCTTTCTGTTTCTGGTTTGCCTCATACAATGTAATACTTTCTAGTTCCATCCATTTAACCTACAAATTCCCTTTTTCCTTACAGCTGTATAGTATTCTGTAGTCTGTATGTAACACAATTTCTTTACCTATTCATCAGTTTTAAGACATATAGGTTGTTTCTATTTCCTAGCTGTTGTGAATAGAACAGCATTGAACATGGCTTAGCAAGTAAATGTGAAATAAGATAGCGAGTCCTTCAGGACTGCTGTAGCTAGGTCATAGACAGCGAGTCCTTCAGGACTGCTGTTGTTAGGTCATAGGGAGATTTTTTTTCTTTTTTTTAGTTTTTGGTTTTCCACCAATTTCTCAAACAGTTCGCAATCCCTCCAACAGTGGATGAGGGTTTGGTTCTCCCCACATCCCCTCCAGCAGTCCTTGCCATTCTGACTGAGGTAAGAAGAAATCTAAAGTCATTTTGAGTTGCATTTCCCTAATTAATGGAGATGATGAAATTTCTGTGAGATATTACTTAGCCATTTTTAAGGGTTGTTTGAGGGTTTTTTTGTTTGTTTGTTGTTTTGTGTTTGTTTTGTTTTCTTTATTTGGATGATTTGTCTGGGTTGTGGTTTTTGGCTCTGGGGTTTTTTTTTTGAGTTATTTATATTTTCTTGGTATTAATCCTTTGTTGAATGTACAGCTGACAAAGATTCTTTTCTACTCTCTGGGTTTCCTCTTCACCTGATCATTTCTTTAAAAAAAAATAAATAATAACTTTTTTCATTTATTTTACATACCAACCAGTTTCCCCTCCTTCTGTTCCTCCTATCCCCACTCCATTCTCATCTACCCCCTCCCCATCCACTCCTCCATCTCCATTCAGAAGGGGACAGACCTCCCATGGGCTTGCACAAAGCATGGCACATCAAGTTGAGGCAGGACCTAGATCCTCCCCTTAGGTCAAGGTGAAACCAGGTAATCCAGCATGGGGAATGTGTTATCAAAAGCCAACTAAGTCCCAGGGAGATGTCCTGCTTTCACTGTTAGAAGCCTTACTAAGAGATCAAGCTGCATGATTGTCACACAGCGGTTGGCACACATGTGCAGAGAGCCTCGGTCGATCCCATTCAGGCTCCCTGACCATTGATCCAGCATCCACGACTCCCACAAACTCAGGTCAGCTGTCTCTGTGGGTTCTCCCATCATGATCCCCCTGGCTGGTACAATCCCTCCTCCCTTTCTTCTGCAAGACTCTTGGAGCTCAATGTGGTGCTTGTCTGTGGATCCTTGCCTCTCCTTCCACCAGTTACTGGATATAGTATCTCTGATGGTAATTAGGGAAGTCACCAATCTGCTGAGTAGATGGCCAGTTCAGGCACCCTCACCGTCATTGCTACAAATCTTAATTGGGGTCATCTGATGTAGGAATGTCATCTGTCTATATGTTACTTTCATTGGTTAATAAAGAGACTGCCTTGGCCTTTTAATAGGGCAGAATATTAGGTGGGCAGAATAGACAGAACAGAATGCTGGGAAGACAGGAAGTGAGGCAGACACCATGATTCTTCGACCCAAGACTGATGTAGGCTAGAATCTTTCCCCATAAGCCACCACCTCGTGGTGCTACACAGATTATTAGAAATGGGTTAATCAAGGTGTAAGAGTTAGCCAATAAGAGGCTGAAACTAATGGCCCAGGCAATGTTTAAAAGAATACAATTTGGGGGCTGGAGAGATGGCTCAGAGGTTAAGAGCACTGACTACTCTTCCTGAGGTCCTGAGTTCAATTCCCAGCAACCACATGGTGGCTCACAACCACCTGTAATGAGATCTGGTGCCCTCTTCTGGTGTGCAGACAGAACGCTGTATACATAATAAATAAAAATTAAAAAAAATGTTAAAAAAAGAATACAATTTGTGTGCTATTATTTCTGGGCATAAGCTAGCCGTGCAAGAGCGGGCGGGACGAAAAGTAGGCCTGCTCACCTCATCACTACAGTCATCCTGTGGGTTCCTGTTGTTTCTCTGACCCCAGATTTCTCCCTAACCCCAAAATGTGCCCCCATCAAGACATCTCTTTTGTTACTCTTCACTTCCATCCTGCTTCCAATCCCCCTACCACACCTAACCCTCCCATTTCTCCATCCCCCCAAACTGCTGTGCCTAGTTTACTCAGGAGAACTTTTCTACTTCCCCTTCCCAGGGAAATCCATGCATACCTTTTTGGACTCTCCTTGTTATCTAACCTCTCTGGGGCTGTGGATTGTAGGTTGATTATCCTATACTTTATTCTTAATAACCACCTATAAGTAAGTTCATACCATGTTTGTCTTCCTGGGTCTGGGTTACCTCACTCAGAATGATTTTTTTTTCTATTTCCATCCATTTGCCTGCAAATTTCATGAGGTCACCATTTTTTACAGCTGAGTAGTACTCAATTGTGTAAATGTACCACATTTTCTTTATCCATTCTTCAATTGAGGGGCATCTAGTTTGTTTCCAGGTTCTGGATATTATGAATAAGGCTCTTGTGAACATAGTTGAACAAGTTCCCTTGATATATGATTGCACATCCTTTGGGTATATGTCTAAAATTGATATAGCTGGGTCTTGAAGTAGATTGATTAACAATTTTCTAAGAAATCACCTTACTGTTTCTTTAGCTAGGCAGATTTTTTTTTAGTTTTATAAAGCTTTTTTATAAAAGTTTTTAAAGTTTAGTTTTACAAAGACTCACATGCCAAAATTCTAGGGCAAATGAAGTCCTGTTCAGAAAGTACTTTTCTACACCTATACATGGAAGGCACTACCCTGGGTTTCTACTAGCAATTTCAGTGTTTCTGGTTTCACACTTAGGTCTTGATCATTTGGAATTAGATTTTGTACAAAGTGATAGATACAGGTCATATCACTCTCCTGCATGTAGGCATTCAGTATTGCAAGCACTATTTGCTGAGTAGCCCACCCCAAAGCAATCCACAGTGTTCGGGCGCCACTGTGGATTGCGTTGGGGTGGGCTACTCAGTCTAGGGGTTGTAACCCACCCCGCAATCCAGTTACTCCAGGGTCTCGGAGGGGCGCTACCTGGAAGGGAGTGAGCTAAGACAGAAGAACGAGGCCAAGCAACTTTGTCAAGGCCTCCGTTTATTAGGGACGGGTTACAGTTTATATATGGTAAGGAATGGGGGGCAGGGTAACTGGATTCTTGCCGCGTGGTTCCGGTCACGTAGGCCAGGCTACACTCGGACAGACAGATAGGGCCAGGAAGTCACGAGTTGCCACACCTGGTTCCCTGGGTAGCTGGAATGTGAGGTGTATTCTGCTAATAGATTAACAGTTAATTGGATGAGGGGCAGGTTTTCTCAATAGAACACAATTATGGGTGTGAGGTTCTCTGCAGACTCCCCAGGGTGATGGTTCCTGTAATGATTGGGGGGAAATGGCTCCTGACAGAAGCTTCTGTCTTTTCTCTGGTGGTCATCTTTTGCATCTTTTTCAGATTTATGTAACTGAAGTTATGTGTCCTCATGTTTGAATCTTAAGTTGTGTTCCATTGATATACATGTCTGGTTTTGTGCCAATGTCATATTGTTTTTATTACTATAGTCCTACAATATATCTGCAATAGTAATCTCTCCAGAGTTGTTATGGGTTTTTTTTTTTCAGGATTATTTTGGTCATTTGGGCTTTTTGTGATTCTAAATAAATTTTAGGTGTTTTTTTTCTATTTCTGCAAAGAATAAGATGGGAGTTTTTGATTGGGGTTGCACTGAATCTGTAAATAGCTTTTGGTAAAATGGTTATTTTCACAATGTCAATTATTCCAAATTCATGAGCAAAGAATTTCTTTCCATTTTCTAGTGTCTTTCTCTATATCTTTTTTGTCTTTGATCATGGCTGTGGGAAGTACAGCCTATTTCAAAGAGAAGAAAAATGGAAAGAGGAACTCAATTACTGTGCTCATTGTAATATTCTCAGTTGGGAAATAGTTCACCTAAGTTCACACTAAAGCTTAAATGTGACCCAAATTGGTAGTTAATCATTCTGGCCTAGTTGAAACAGTGTCTATGCACAGTATCCTTCACCTTGCTTTTACCCCTCTATTCTCTGTCCCAGGGTGTATTCAGAGTCTGCCAAGTGGATGCATTTGTTGTGAGTTACAACTTTGTGGACATAATGCTGATTTTCATGCTGTATGGCTGGTGTGTGGTTCCTCTCACGTATCTTGGAAGCTTCCTGTTCCAGAGCAGCACCACTTCCTACATCAAGCTCACACTGTTTAACTACTTCTCAACTATTTTCAGTATTGTCATTTCTACTCTACTGAAATTTTATGGTAAGAACACCATATAATTTTCCCCCTTCCCAGAAAATACATTGAATAAATGGGGATAAAATGACATAGGAATTAAAAAAATAACTGATAAACACTTTTCAATTATCTGAAAACCTATGATTTTGGAAACATCAAATATTTGTTGAGTAGGTATATGGGAGATGAAGGAAAGGGAGGAGGAAGAAAAAGAGAAAGTGACAGGCGTGGTTGACCGGTAGTTAGAATTAACCAGACCAGCTCAAAAACAAGGAATATAATTTGAAGGCGAAGGCGTAAGTCAAAAACAATCCCACACCAGTTTAGAATTATGATTAATAGAATGGTTATTTATTTAAAGGGGAAAAAACTTACAGATCACCGTCCCAGACAACAGCCCTCTGCGCAATCAGGAAGGGAGTCTAGTCGCCGGAAGTGGAGCAGGAAGTAAGAGAGAGTGAGAAGGGAAGCGGCCGCTTTTTTTTAAAGGGAGAGAGACGACATCCCAATGGGCTGGTGCTGGTATCTCAGCGGCTATTGGCTGGAGGAGCGGAAGGACCTCCCGCAACAATAATTTAATAATTGGGAAAAAGAGAAACTCACACAACCGGGGTCCAGCAAGCACCATGCGCAGCTGAGACAGAGAGACAAAACAAGGGGCAGGCACCTAGGTCCTTATTCCTTGGCCCCAGGCAGCCATACCCTAGCCAAATGTGATTGGCTGAGCTTCCCCATCATCTCCCTTTTTTGTCTAAACAGGATCAAACCAAACCCAATACAACTATATACAATAGGAATAGATAACCAAATATAAAATTACAAGCAACAAACAATATTAAGCAAGAAACATATAACAAAAGTTTTACTAAGCATACTATTTCAAGGAGTTTAAATAATGTATTAAAATTAAGTTTAGCTAAATCATGAGGAAGGTAACTACAATTATCTAATCTTCAACTCCATCAAAGATCTGAGAAGGGAAGTAATATTACTTGATCAACCAGGAAGTACAAACGAGAAACTTTAAAATGTGCAACAAATGACAGAGACAACTGACTACCTGGGCAATCACCCAAAGTCTCATTTGCAATGTTGAAGCAACCAACTTTGGCTAAGGTCTAACATAACTGACATACCATTTTCAAAGGCAAAAAAACTTTTTAGAACTATCTTAAACTGCCTTGGCAGGATAAGACAATCCTGTTTTTATCCATTTATGGATACTCTGTATCTCTGTCAGTGGTTGAGATATGGGCTTTTCTTTGCCCAAAGGCCAGTTCTGCCAAGAAGAAGACAAGCGTTTCCTGATGGTAACAGGTTGCCCTGTCTATCTCTTGTTGATCTACATTCATTTGTCCAGTGTCTACCTTTTCCACATCTCCTCTATAAACCTGAAGGCTGAGTCAAATGTAATGTAATGTATTCATTGTATGCAAGACCCATTCCTCCAAGGGGGCTGATCTGATCTTTAAAGGCCCCAGGATCCTTTTGCACTCTATGTTGGCATTGTCATAAGCCAAAGATTCAATTATTATACGTCTGGCTTCTGGATCAGTTATCCCTATTTGTACGCCCTTAGTTAGTCTTTGTAAAAAGTCACTAAAGGGTTCTCTCTGGCCCTGTTTAACCCTGAGATATGATTCCATTCTCTGTCCTGGGTCCTGAGCCCCATCCCAAGCCTTTAAAGCTGCTGTGGCACATACGGATAAGATGTGGTCATCATAAAGAGCTTGGTCCTGGGGATCAGAGTAAAGTCTGACACCTAGAATTTGATCTAGGGAAATCTCAGTTCCTTTCACTCTTTCCTGCTGTTCTAAAAATCTAACCTCCTCTTTGAAAAGGCATCTCCAATACAATTGAGGGCTGCTTTCTAGGACAGCTGTTAATTGAGCCCAGTCATGAGGTGTGGCCTTGTTACTGATAGCCCAGGCTTTGACCATCTCTCTAACAAAGGACGAATATAGTCCATAATTCACAAGCACTTGTTTAATTTCTTTCAGATTACTCATTCGTACAGGCTCCCATGTATGTTCCTTGATGACCTTAGGGTATTTGGTCCCAGCTACCTTTTCTGATGTTATTACTGGAAAGGCAGGTAGAACTCTGGGGAAGCTATCCCAGAGAGTTTTATGTACGGACAGAGTTAAATTTTGCCTTTCTACCTTTTGCTCCTGTTCGTCGAAGTCTATAATTTCCTCAGTCTTTTCAAATCTGTTTCCATTGCCCTCTGCAAGGCCTGAATCTCCTGTCCAGTATTATTCTCTAATGCCTTCATTGAGGATTCTAAGGTATGAAGTCTGTCCATTAGAGATAATATCTCATCCTTGGACATAATCTTCATGGCATGTATAGTGCCTTCTTGGATGTCTGATTAATACATTCAGCAGTTCAAATCCTCTCAAATAATGTTTCAGCACCTACAGTCATGGACTAGATTTTATGAGCCAAATCAGCCATTTCCTCCTCCAGAGCAGCGAATTTCTCCTTAAATGAATTAATATTAGACTGTACCTTTTCAAAATTTAGCTCAGTTGACCAAGTCATATTAGACAAAGATCTAGTCTCCTCCTTGAGAACTCCAGTCTCTTTCTTGAGGAGGTTGGTGTCAGTCTGAATTGTTTAAAATTACCTCAGCCAACTGAAAATTGTCAGACAAGATGGTTGTGCCCTCCTTAGATTTTCAACTTCTTTTCTAAGAATCCTGAATTCAGTCTGAAAAGACTGCATCATTTTCCTATTGTCAAACCATATTATGAAAAAGCCATAAAATACAAGAAAAAAAGGTGAATCCCAGAAATAGCCACGTGAGAGGGGTGTCATTCGCATCTTGTAAGACCTCCCACATGGAGTAAGTGAAAAGGCTATGAAAGCCTTGGAGGGTTAGGTTGTCTGACATTTTTCCTTAAATTTAAAATAATTCTTACCTGTGGTTTAATCAAATCAGCAAGAGTAGGTGCAATAACTGTTGCCTGTCAGTAGGTGGTGGGGTGCACCTGAATCCACGTGGCAGGCGAATGAGAACAGGAGAAGAAATTCTGAAATATATACTCAAATCCAGAGGTTAAACTCATAGACCGTGTGCTGTATGAATCACCCGCTACGATAGCTGTAGAGTCGGGCACAGCCAGGCGCCTGTTGTAATGACAGAGCCACCGCCACAGCGGGGCTCTGGGCCACACCCAGGCACATGGACATTCGTGCTCCCTCTTTGGCGCCTGTGGCGGCCTGCAGCCAGGCAGGGCAAGAACGAACAAGGGAGCACAGCACAGAAGACCAGCAGGGGAAGAGGGGGGATGGTCTGTGCGGAGGAGAGGCCTTCCGCCATGGGCGACAAAGCGGACCCCCTCCCCACGGCCACGGGAGAAAGCTGTACGGCAGGGGCGCGAGATTTGGTGCGGGTATCTAGAGCCTTAAAGGGCTCCAAAAAAGCCCCAAGGTCGGGCGCCAAATGACGGGTGTGGTCGACCCATAGTTAGAATTAACAGACCAGCTCAAAAACAAGGACTATAATTTAATAATTGGGTAAATGAGAAACTCACATGACCGGGGGAGGGAGGTCCAGCGAGCACCACGTGCAGCCGAGAGAGGCAAAACAAGGGGCGGGCACCTGGATCCCCAGGTCCTTCTTCCTTGGCCCCAGGTGGCCACACTCTAGCTAAATGTGATTGACTGATCTTCCCCATCAAGAAAGGAAAAGGAAAACAAAGAATAAAAAGGAAGGAGAGCAGATGCTAGGAAGTCACCTTTATCATAATCTACTCATTTGTGTGATTAATTCTGTTATTTTTCCACAAGTTATCTAGGTGGGTACATTTAGCAACAAATGCTGTGGTCTTAAGGATTGTCTAATAGTTTGTCTAAGAATGGCTTAATTATTTGAGGGGAAATTGGTTTTTATGAGGAGGTTCACTACTTTTCTAATAACTAAAACTAATATATTATTTTTTTAATTACAGATAATGATGTTTCTGACTTCATCCGCAACCTTATAAATACAGCTTTAATGATACTGCCCGGTTACAACTTCGCAATGAGTATCAGCAGGTATTTTGATGACTATGAGGTAAAAGCACTGTGTGCTAAGAAATTCAGAAGGACTTACATGGACTGTAGTGATCTGTGTGAGTATTGGGAACTCTTCTGGCCCATAAAAACACTATATTCCGTTTTACTTTCTACACTTCTACTAAGGTTATGTAAAGTAAGAAAAACCTGGTTTTCTTCCAGTTGAGTAGAATGAACTGAGTAGCAAATTGAAACATACTAAACCTGTTCAATAAAATGTATGCAGAAAGTTGCTCAAATTTTGGGAAACTTATGGACAGAAGAGGGATTTACAAACCTCAAGTTAGGCATGACCAGAGAGCACCTGGTGACATCACATTGTAGTTAAACTGTTAAGACTACAGGATAAAGAATATTGAAAACTTGGCGGACAATGAGGGCTGCCGAGAAGCCAAGGACAATGGCACTGGGTTTTGATCCTACTTCATGTTCTGGCTTTGTGGGAGCCTAGCCAGTTTGGATGTTCACCTTCCTAGACCAGGATGGAGGGGGGAGGACCTTGGACTTTCCACAGGGCAGGGAACCCTGACTGCTCTTCAGACTGGAGAGGGAGGGAGAGAAGAGTGGGAGAAGGGGGAAGGAAAAGGGAGAGAGGGAGGGAAATGGGAGGCAGGGAGGAGGCAGATAAAAAAAAATTATATTACAAAAAAAATGAATATTGAAAACTGCAAGAGAGGATTTCCAAATTACTTACAATGACTAATCCATCAGAATTATATCATACATCTCAATAGAAACCCTGGAAGCCATAAACACATGGTACAATAGATGTGTTTGAAGCACTGGGAGTAAATTAACTGATAACAAAATTTACTGTATTTTTCCAAGTTAACTTCTACAATCAATAGACATTGAAGACCTTCTAAGACAAAGCAATTCATGACCCCATAAAAGAGCACTGTAGAAAACACTTCAATAACCCTTATATATGGGTAAATAAGAAAGGCAGTCATAATCATGGGAACTCAGGAAAGCATTTATTTATGAAAGGAATCATAAATGAGAACTAAGAAAGAAGTAAAAGCGGTCAGCTAAGTAAGTAAGTAAGTGAGTAAGACCATTAAGCTCTAAGATGAATAAGAGAGAAAGAAAAGAATAAGCCGGGCAGTGGTGGCGCACGCCTTTAAGCCCAGCACTCGGGAGGCAGAGGCAGGTGGATCTCTTTGAGTTCGAGGCCAGCCTAGTCTATAAGAGCTAGTTCCAGGACAGGAACCAAAAGGCTACGGAGAAACCCTGTCTTGAAAATCAAAAAAATAAAAATAAAAAAATAAACAGTATTAAAACAAACCAGAACAACAACAATCATAAATGTTAATAGTCTAATTTCTCCAATTAATAGGTTCAGTTTAGCTGACTGAATTTGAAAACAAGATCCAAATGTGTATTATCACCAATAGACACTTTGAAAGATACATGCAGACTAACAGTGAAGGCATAGGGGAAAACATACTGTGAGAGCACAAGCCAGTGGCATGCTTATGGATGGTATGGACTGTGATCCCAAAGAATTTTAGTTGTAAGTTTACATCAGTATAATAGATGCCTAAGAGAGCAACTCGGGATTGCCAGTGGTAACCTCTTGGTTCTTTCAGTGCTCCAGCTGCCTTCTGAACAGTTTCAAAAGCATTTAAATTCATATGGTCACCTAGAGTAAGAGTATATATTTTGATTTTTAAAAAGTACATTTTAAATAAAAAGCTAGTCGATATATATAAAGACAGCCACTGCATACTCACAAAGGGAGCAGACTGTCAAGAAGATCTATAAGGTTACTGAGATGCCTCACAGGTAAGGGTAAGGGTACTATTGAACATAACAACCTGTATTTTGTTCCCAAGGAGCGAACCAACTCCTACAAGTTACATGGTACACATGTTCTTATACATATATACACAGAAACATGCATAATAAGTAAATGTTAGAGTTTTAATTTAAAAACCTGCAACAATGATAAACACATTTCGACTAAGTACCCAGTGTCATAAAAACAAACAATGGATTGGTCTAGATTCAACAATAGTGAATGGCTTCAAAACACTCCTATTATCGATAGATTATTCAGACCTACCCCCTAAAAAAAACAATAGACAAATGATTCAGTGACAGTAGACATAAAACGACAATTTCATGAAAAGGCCATAGAATACTTATTTTCCTTAGCAGCCAATTGATCCTTCTATAAAATCACATTACAATCCATAAAGCAAATACTAAGAAATGTAAGAGAATAAAAGCAGTTTCTTGCATTTTAAAATAACAAGTCAATAACAAAAGAACTGTACAATATGAGGAGATTAGTACTCTTAAATGATCAGTGAGTTATAACATGCTTAAATAATGAGTCCCTGAGAAACTCATAGAGCAAATTTGAAAGTCCTAGAAGCAAGTGAAAATACAAGTACAACTTACCAGAACCTTTGAGATACAGCAAAATCCATTAGAAGTGGAAAGTGTATACCTATGAATGCCTGCATTTTTTTTATTTTTATTGAGTTCTACATTTTTCTCTGCTTCCCTGCCTGCCTCTCCCCACCCCTTCAGCCCTTTCCCAAGGTCCCCATGCTCCCAATTTACTCAGGAGATCTTGTCTTTTTCTACGTTCCATGTAGATGCCTATATTTTTATAAAAAGAACTTAAGAGAATTCTTGAATAAATAACCTAATGGTGTATCTTAAGGTTATAGAAAATCAAAATAAGCCTAACCCCAAGTGAAAGCATAAATAATGAAGATGAGAAATGAAATTAAATGGAAATCAAAAAATCTAAATTACCCAAAATAGAACACTTAAATTTAGAAATTAAGAGATGAAAAGGGCGATATTACACAGATCACCATTGAGAGCCTAAAGATCATTAGAAAACACTTTTGAAACTTACATTTCAATAAATTGGAAAGCCTAGGAGAAGGCTAGAATTATAAACACTGATTATCTAGCAGAATTGAACTGAGTGTATTTTTAAAACATAAACAGATAAATGAAGGACAATATTAAAGCAATAATAGTTTCCCAACCAGCAAAATCTAGGACCTGGTAGATTGACTGCTGAATTCTGTCAGACATAAAAGCCAACAGCAGTACTCCTAATGTCATTCCTTATGCTGTGACAGACAGTCTGACAGAGAGCAACTCAGGGAAGGAAGAAAGAGACTAGTGTAGTTCACAGTCACAGGTTATATAACATCATTGCAGGAAAGTCACAGAGGTGTAGCTTGAGGAATCTTGCCACACCACATACATATTCAATAGCAGAGACAAACAGATACCTTTGTTCTACACACCTGATTGCTGTCTGCCAGCTTTCTTCTCTCTCATAATGCCTAGAACATGGTGCCACCTACAGTGGGCTTGGTATTCCTACATCAGTTAGCCATCAGGCAATACACCATGGAATTACTCACAGGTCAAGCAGATCTAGAGAATTCCTTTTCTAAGACTCTTCGCAGGTGATTCCAGGTTGGATCAAGATGACAGTTAAAACCAACCAGCATACTAATTAATCTATTCCCATAAAATAAAAAGGAAAGAGGCACTTCAGAAATCATGCTATGAAGGCCAGTATTACTCTGATACCATAGCCTGATTAGGACAGGGAGAAAAATAGAGGCTAATTTCCTTGATACAGAAATTTTAATTGAAAAAGTAAATTTTATTTTTTAATTTATTTTTTCATACTCCCAACCACAGCCTTCTCTCCCTCCCCTCCTTCAAGCCCTCCCACCTCCCTATCCCCCAGAATCCACACCTCCTTTATTTCCCTTCAGAAAAGAGCAGGCCTCCTAATGATCTCAGCTGAACATGGCATAACAAGATGCAATAGGACTAGGTAGATATAAACTCTCATATCCAGGCTGGATAAGGCAACCCAATAGTGTTGTCAGGGTTTCTGTCCTGCTCGGTTCCCACAGTCATTAAGTCCCAAAGAAATCACACAGAGGTCTGCATTAGTTATAAACTGATTGGCCCATTATCTTAGGCTTCTTATAAACTCTTATAACTTATATTAGCCCATTATTCTTGCCTATGTTAGCCACGTGGCTTGGTACCTTATTCAGCGAGGCAGTCACATCTTGCTTCTTCTGTGGATGGGTCACAATGACTGCAGACCAAGCTTTCCTCTTCCCAGAATTCTCTGTTCTCATTGACCCGCCTCTACTTTCTGTCTGGTTGTCCTGCCTATACTTCCTGCCAATCAGCGTTTATTTAAAATATAATTAATAGAATATAGATCATTGTCCCAACACCCCTTTATGATAAAGGTCTTGGAGAGATTAGGGATAGAAGGTCATACCTAAATATAATAAAAGCTATTTACAGCAAGCCGACAGCTAACATTAAATTAAATGGAGAAAAACTCAAAGCCATCCCACTAAAATCAGGAACATGACAAGGATGTCAATATAGTGCTTGAAGTTCTAGCAATAGCAATAAGACAACATAAGGAGATCAAGGGGATTCGTATTGGAAAGAAGAAGTTAAGCTTTCGTTATTTGCAGATGATATGATAGTATACATAAGCGACCCCCAAAACTCTACCATAGAACTCCTACAGCTGATAAACACCTTTGGTAATGTGGCAGGATACAAGATCAACTCCAAAAAATCAGTTGCCTTCCTATACACTAAGGATAAGGAAGCAGAGAGGGAAATCAGAGAAGCATCACCTTTCACGATAGCCACAAAGAGCATAAAATATCTTGTGGTAACTCTGACCAAGGAAGTGAAAGATCTATTTGACAAGAACTTTAAGCCTTTGAAGAAAGAAATTGAAGAGGACACCAGAAAATGGAAGGATCTCCCTTGCTCTTGGATTGGAAAATGCAGAAAAACTTTGACATGATTCAACATCCTTTTAAGTAGGAAAGTAAGGGTCATAATTCAACCTAATAAAGGCTATATATGACAAGCCTACACTGTGCATTTTAACAAATGGGGGAAATTGAAAGTAGTTCCTGTAAAAGAATAACTCAAGTATCAAATATCTACTCTTGCTCTTCTTACTTAATGTAGTGCCTGTGGTCTCACCAGAATAAGACAAGAGTAGGGAGTTTAAAGGCAACTGACAGGAAAATGTGTTGTTATAACTGCCAACCCATCCTATACTTAAAACACACCTAGGACTCTACCATAAAACATTTAGCTCTGGCAAAGTAGCATAGTGCAAAGCCAAAATACAAAAATCATTATTTTTTCTGTACACAAGTAACAAACTCACTAAAAAAGAAAACATGAAACCAATTCTAATCTAATCTACAGGTGCATCACTAGAATACTTAGCAGGAATGTTTTAAAAATCCATAGAAAAAATGGTACAGTGGTGATCTCAAGAATATCTCTCACCGCTACCACTGAAACAAAATGCAAGATGGCAGTGACTTCAAGAATTAACTTTATTGCAATTCTGTAAGCTAATGAACCTTATTAAAAACTTGTTTTAAAAAAAGGAAATATTGGCTGAGCATGGGGGTGCATGCCTTTAATTCCAACACTGGGGAGGCAGGGATAGGCCTGGTCTACAAAGTGAGTTCCAGGACATCCAAGGCTATTACACAGAAAAACCTTGACTCCAAAAGAAAAAAAAAAGGAAATATTTAATAAAGAAAGAAGCTGCTGTTAATGTTTGCTAAAAAGCGTATTATGGACATTTCATCTATCCACTTACTTTTTCTCACTCCTTGTATGGCATTCATGGTTATAGATGGCAGAGAGAGAGTACGGATGGTGTTCCCAAGAACTGTGGTTTATGTAAGTATAGTAAATGCCTATGAGAGCGACTCAGGGGCTGCCACTGACAAAACCCTGGGGTCTTTCTCGGTGCTGTGAATGCTTTCTGGACATCTCTAGATGAATTTAAAGATGCAGAGTAACTCTAGTCACCAAGGGTAAATGTCAAGACGTAGTAAAGAAAAAAAAAAAGAACACACAATAGTCTAGGAAGGACTAGTGTGAAGAAGGTGTGATAGGGTGAAAAAGGCCAAGGAAAAAAAGCCCTGCCCCTGACTTGACCCCAGGACCATGTCTTGAAATTACACCAGTCCCTGAGTTTACACCAGAGTCAGACGACAAAAATCCACCAGTGCAAATCCACCCTAGAAGGCTCCACCACCCCTTCAAAAGCCTATACCCTGTTGAGTTTGCTGAGACAGCCACCCTCTTAGATTCTTTCTTCTCAGTGAATCTCTATAGTGAGGTTACTTGTGTGGCATGACATTTTCCCCAGAGCCCAGCTGTAACAACTTCCATCAGCGCAGAGTGGAGGAGCGGAGTGGAGCCAAGCAGAACTGTATACCACTCTCTCTGGGGCAAATTTCCCTAGTGGAGCAGAACTGTAGCACTTTGACTTGAATAAATCTGTAACACTTCTTGGTAGCAGAGCAGAGCTGTACCGCTTCTCCAGAGCAGAAAGTAACAGCTTCACTGGGAAAACCATCCCCTGCCAGAGCAGAATAGTTACACTTGCATTTAGGAAACTTCTCCTTGTAGCAGGGCTTTAAGCTGTGATGCTTGTGGTGATTTTGTGGTATTCCTTAGCTCTCAACTGCCAGGATGGAAATCTGAGCTGCAATGCTTACAATAGGAATGAAAGATAATTTTAACACATTAGTGCTTTTTCCCCTCCTTTTTTATTGTCCCCAAACATTTGAGATTATACTGTCAAATCAATATCTGACACTAATATAATGGAATACTCAGTGACAAAACACATTAAAGGTAAATTTTTTCAATAGTAGTTTATAAAGCATTATAAACAAGTAAAACTTAAAACAGTCAATTACCACCCCACAAAAAAATTAAAAGACCCTAGGTGTGGTGGCACACCTCTAATCCCAGGACTCTGGAGGCAGAGGCAGGTGGAGCTCTGTGAGTCTGAGGCCAATCTGGTCTACAGAGTGAGTTTCAGGACAGACAGGGCTGTTATACAGAGAAACTCTGTCTCAAAAACCAAAACCAGCCTGGGGGAGGGGTGGAGGAGTTCAAGAGACAAGGGAGACTATCATAAGCATATGATAATTAAACATAATCTTCCTACTTTTCAAAAACATCTTTGGGTTAAACTAATAAACAACCTTCATAGGTTAAAAATAAATGAACAGAACTTGGACTTATTACAACTTTAAATCAACTGTCTTAAATCAACCCAGAGTTGTATGAAACCATAGGCAAAAATTAAAGGAAAGCAGGAGAATGGGCCCTTGCTAAATGTAGACCCCACTATAGGTGAGTACTTATACAAGGATAAACAGCAACCTCAGGATGGAAATGCACAGAACAGAGACCAAGACTCTACTTGGGATGTTCAGCAGAATGTTTTAACTGGCAGAAAATGAAGGAGCTTTGTAAGAGGACAAAGAGGAAAAAGAAGGTAATATGGAGAGAGCTTTGGCAATTTGTGGTATCCTATTAACTGCCTCACACTGTGTATCATCAGAGTCCTAAGAAAAGAGAGAAGAGAGCAGGGTAAGAAAATCTTAAAAACATTTAAAAGTATCTAAGATACATGAATGAATTCATCCAAAAGCCTCAATTCCAATCTGAATAAACTCAATATTCCACAATGAGAAACACTGAAATAACATTATCTGATATCAAAGACAAAACAATAATTATGAAAGCTGCCACAAGAAGTGATGTGGCTCCAAGGATCCCCAAACAAGTGCCATCTTATTTCTCACAGGAAACTATGCATAGAGAGGCCAGAAAGCAAAGGCTAGCCCAATCAAAGGAATGGAGGGAAAAAAATCAAAACTTCCATATCCAGCCAGGTATGATGGCATACACTATCACTTGGGAGGCTGAGGCAAGAGGACCCCAAGTTTGAAGTCAACCTATGATACATAGCAAAAATGTATCTCAAAGAGTCCAGAACCCCACTGCCAAATGCTATATATCCAGCAAAGAAAATACTATTCCAATAAAGAAAGGAAAATTAAGATATTTGCAAATAAATGAAAATGTTATGCTAGTATAATATTCTACCAAAAAAAGCTAAATAAAAATCAACTGAAAGCAAAAGTTATTAGACAATAAGCAGATTTAATCTACATAGTGCATTCCAGAACAGTCAGGGCTATGGAGAGAGACCCTGTCTCAAAACAAAACAAAACACACACAAAAGCAGCTATCAAAATGTTGCATTTTGGAATATATCTGCTTGTTTTCCCTGAAGCATTTTAGAAAACTGATACTATAACAATAATTAAAGTCTATACTAATGGTTGCACAGTATCTAAAACTATGATCTGTGAAAACAACACCATAAGGATAGTTTTGGCTTTGCTCTGCTTTAAGGCTTTTGTTTTTTTGTTTTGTTTTGCTTTGTTTTTGGTTCTTTGCAGCAGATTATCATGTAGCTCAGGCTGGCAATGAACTCTCTGGGTAGACAAGGATGGCCCTGAACTTCTTATCCTCCTGTTCCACCTCCCTAGTGTTGGGATTGCAGGCATGACCTACCATGCCCAGTCATGATGGAAGATTTATAAAACTATGATAACTGAGTGTACATGCTATTGAAGGTAATTTGAAATTAATTCAAACTAAAAATTTTTCGCATAATTTTTAATGTTAATTGCAACCTGAGCCCTGAGGGATACCCACACTGCTCTTCCAGAGGACCCATCAATCCCAGGCACCCACAATGGACAGCTCACAGCCGTCCATTTCTCTATCCACCTCCACATGAATCCCGCACTTTCGTTCTCTGCAGTTACCTGTAAACACACACACACACACACACACACACGGTCCTTTTTTAAAACGAAAATCATGTTGGTTGCAATTTCCTGTTGGTGATCATTAAGAAAGTAACACACACACACACAAAGAAATGAACCAAACTGTTCTACAACAACAAAACAATAGAAAACGAGACAAAAATTGAAGGACTGAAGAACAAAAAGGATATGGCATAGAAATCAAATGAAAAAATGACAGACACAAGTCACTATCAATACTTTGCATATAAATGAATTGAATTCTCTAATCAAAAGCCATATATATTCAGAATTTATAGTAGCTCAAGTATATTCTGTCTTTAAGATACTAATATTAGATACAGAGATACAAGTAGGTTAAAAATAAAATGGAAAAAATTCTATATAAATAAAAACTGAGACTTAACTTCATTGAGTATACAAATATAAAGCAAAGTAGATCTATTCTGAGTTTTTTTTGTTGTTGTTTTGTTTGGTGTTTTTTGTTTTGGTTTGGTTTGGTTTGGTTTTGGTTTTTCGAGACAAGGTTTCACTGTAGCTTTAGAGCCTGGCCTGGAACTAGCTCTTATAGACCAGGTTGGCCTCAAACTCTTAGAGATCCACCTGCCTCTGCCTCCCAAGTGCTGGTAAGGCACGCGCCACCAGCGCCCGGCTGCAAAATAGATCTTATGTCAAATTTTATAAGATATAAAAGCAAATTTTTATGTAGATAAATATGTCACATCATCATGAATATATTAAAATTCAACAAAATGTAGAACCAAAGGGAAGATAGTTGTATACTAATAGCTGAAAACTTTGCTGCTCCATACTTCTGTTTGCTTGTTTGGGGTTTTGTTTTGTTTTGTTTTTGTGACAAGGTCTCACTTTGTAGCTCTGGCTGTCCTGGAACTCACTATGTAGACTAGGCTTGCCTCAATGAAACTCACTGAGATCTGCCTGTCTCTGCCGTCCAAGTGCTGAGTTTAAAGGTGTGCACCATTATGTCCAGTATTAGTGCCCCATACTCGATGTTAGATAAAAAGCTATCCTAAAAGGAAACAGAAGCATGATTAATGCCTTAAACCAATTTGACCTAGCAAGTATATGAAGAACACCCAACCTAAGAATGGCAGAATAGGTCTCACATGCAATATTCCCCAGGATAACAGTTTAACCCATGAGTCTGGATACATTTAAAACACCAAAATTATATAAAATATTGTCTCTAACAGTAATAGTATGAAACTAGAAATTAACACTAAAAGAGTGTTAGAAATTAATAAGTATATGGAAATTAAAGTGCAAGCTTAAATAATTATAATTTCAAAAAAATAATCAAAAGAGGAAATAGAAAATAGATGGATGAAAACAAAAGCAACGTAACAAAAATTATAGCTTGCACTGAAAGAAATTCTCAAGGGGAAACTTACACTGTATATGCATACACCTTAAGAGAAGACTTTTCAAAGAATGATGGTGTTCCATGATATAAGGAGCTGGAGGGAGAGCACCTGCAAAGCTAGGGTGGGGGGGGCTGGAGAGATGGCTCAGTGGTTAAGAGCATTGCCTGTTCTTCCAAAGGTCCTGAGTTCAATTCCCAGCAACCACATGGTGGCTCACAACCATCTGTAATGAGGTCTGGTGCCCTCTTCTGGCCTGCAGACATGCACACAGACAGAATATTGTCTACATAATAAATAAATAAATAAATAAATAAATAAATAAATAAATAAATATAAAAAAAAGCTAGGGTGGGGCAATTAATAAGCATTGCAGAAAAGAATGAGATCAGATGTTCATCACATGTGAGGGAAGATTGTCTCCCTAACCCTGGCAGAAGGGCCAGGTGAAGCTTAGTGGGAGAGCACAGGCTGTATGACTGCGTCCCTGAGTCAATCCTCAGTGCCAAAATGGAGAACAGAAAAGCTAGAGGGAAAATAAATAAAAGATCAACTTTTATAACAACTATAAATAACCACATCACAGAAGATCAAAGAAAATAACAAGTTACTTATTTGCTCATCCTATAATTCTTAAATCTAACTTAAAATTCATCTTTTGAGCACATTCACACCTATGAACCTAGTACTTGGGAGGTAGAAAAAAGGTCAAGAATTTCAGACCATCTTCAACTCACAGCAAGTTGAAGACCAGCCTTGGTTACATGAGTGTCTGAAAATAACCAAAGACAGAAGATCATTTTCTTCCTGTATGTCTTACTGTTTGGCACTGTTTCAAATGCTGTGCTGGTTTTAAGTAAGGCAGCTGTGTCCCTTGTGTCCTCAGATACTCAGAATAATGTGTATGGCTTTGGAGAGCACGGCATTGGGAAGTTTCTGGTCATGCTGGCTGCCATGGGTTTAGTTTTTCTCCTCTTGCTTTTGTGCCTGGAGACTGTTTCCTGGAACCTGAAGAACTTGGTCTTTCGTAACATTATGTTTTATTTCTACAACAAATTCAGAAACAGCAGGCAAGTAAGTAGTTAATTAGACTTTAAATATAATTTAAATAAAGTGCAACATTCAGCCAGAAAATAGAAATGTACATTTTCTCATTTCTATTACTTGTTAAAGAAAATGTTATTTGATTACACTAAAAGAGACCTGTGACTTGTTTGAGGGGTAAATATCTTAGCTTGGGTTAGTCCTCTAGGAAATAAGTCATTCTTCCTGGACTAGCTACAACTGAAATTAATTGTCCTTATGCTAGTAAGAACATGCTATTCACTCCAAATATAGAAACATTTTCATTCTTTGAGAATTTTATACACTGTGTTTTGATGATAATTCCTCCCCTTCCCCAGCTCCACCCAGATCCAGCCCCCAGTCCATACACACCCAACTTTGTGCCCTCTTTTTATTTTTGAAGCCTACTGTGTCCAATGTGTGCTGCCCAAATATTCTTGGATGTGTAGTCTTCCCCTGGAGTCTGGACGACCTACCAGGGCATCTCACCCTGAAAGAAAGTTAATTCTCCCTCTCTCTGAAGCTATCAACAACCAAACACTCCTCAGCTAGAGTTGGGATTTTGCTCCCACCCTACCCCTACTTCCCGCTGGGCTTTTGTCTGGATTGAGCTTGCTCAGGCCCTGTGCATATTGTCACACCTGCTGTGAGTCCATATGTGCAGCTGCCCTGCTGTGTGCAGAAATCACTATTGCCCTGGAGTCATCCCCTGCTCCTGGCTCTGACAGAATGTTCAGAATATTGTTTCATAGAGTTTTGTCTTTGACTCTCCTTGACTGCCCCTGCTCTTCTAAAATGGAGCCAACCAGAAGTCTGTTTGTATGTGAGAGTTCAGGAAGCTCAGGAAGCGGGGAGAAAGGGTCTTAGAAACTGCTCGATATTTCCTCATATCTTTGATATTAAACCCACAAGTTAGTGTTCTTAAATCTGTTGGTTTAAACCAGTTCTCTATAGAGTGCCCACGTGTGTACTCCTTGTCTTGCAAATATAGGCTGTAGAGTCTGACCTAGGAAGCAAAGAAGAGGAGGACGAAGGCATACAGGAAGAAAGAAGAAAAGCTCACATGCTACTCACGTCCCAGCATACCCCTCTGGTCCTCAGTGAAGTTACAAAGGTAATGCCACTTCCTGGCCTTAGAGTTTAAGCTTTTCCCCTGCCTTTAACTGACCAGTAGCAGTACTGGTACACTGCAGTTCTGCAGAGGCCTGGACGGGAGAGGACTCTGGTGAGAGTGTCGCTTTGTCAGCTTTCAGAGTCTGAGGGATTAGCTCTGTAGTTCATGACCAGTGTCTCGGTTTGTTTGTTTTTAACTTTCACAGATTTATTTTAAGTGCCCTGTTGTTGAGGCTGTGAGAAATATCTCCCTTGTAGTCAGGAAGTCGGAGTGCTTTGGATTGCTTGGATTAAATGGAGCTGGAAAAACTACTACCTTTAAAATGCTGACCGGAATCGAGACTATCACCTCTGGAGTCGCGTTGATCGATGGCCAGAGTGTCACCAAAAATCCAAGAAAGGTATTTCTTTCCTTAGTCCATGACTTCATGTCTTGATGGAGGAGACAGACAGGCAAATTGTTAAGGAACAGGGGAGGGAAGCTAAGAACCATGATCCATAAGTCCTCATTTCTTAGAATTGAAAGACTCCCTGGTCATGCTGAGTCTGAGGGCAGGAAAGTACCCTTTCCGGTGAAACAAAGACTGAGTGTCTACAAATAGATAGACCTGGAGGAGATCTGCTCTTGCAGCTAACCTGCCCTGACATCAATTTTGAAACACAGCTAATTAGAAAAAAATGATTGTGAGAATAGAAAGGACTGAAAGGACTCGGCACTGTGAGGATGCAAGTTTTAAAAAAAAGTAAGGAAGATGGTGCCTGGATTTCTATGTTGAACTTCTGAGGGTAAAGACTCCAGTCACCAAGACGATAAATATCTTGAGAGAGTTATGTTTGGAGGGCATTTGGATCTTGAGCATCTCTGATATGTCTAAGTTGGAGCATGCAATTCACAGTATGAACCCGTGATAGGAAAGTGATATGAATTTGGGGTTTATCAAAATATGGATGAAATTTAAACTGTGGAAGTAAATGAGATCGTCTGTAAGTAATGTGTACAATAGAAAGAATACGGACTCTGGTGAATTATCAACACTGAAATACAGAATAAAGGAACTGGAGAAGAAATGAAAATTGGAAAGGTAGAGGAATCTGGATAAAATTTTCTCTCTCAAGCAAGGTAAGAAATAAACTTTTAAGAAAGAAATTGACTGGTGTTCTTGGGTGTTTTCAACCCATTAAGTGTCCAGTGGAGTTCTCTGAAGCCTGGTACAGTGGTGTAACACATAGACAAGCCAGGTGTGGGGATCAAGTGCATACACAGGTCTGAAGAAAGCTGCCTGTGCAGCCAAGGGAAAGTGAAAAATTACACTTGGGGTGTCAGCAGATAGCCAAGACAAAGCTGTAACTCAGCACCTAGAGCAGGACAGAGAGTCTAAAAATATATACCAACAAAACTGAACAAAGAAGGTATTCATTACTTAAGGACTGGGTGAAACCAATATAAGTGGTGTGCAGTTAGCAAGTCTCGTACCTCCTGTTCCTAACTTTGTTAAGTCCTTCCTGGGTAAAAGCAGTAACCACTGTCATTCTACAAACCCCCCTGACATCCAGTCAGCTATAAAGGTCTGTCTTCATTGTATTGGGGATCTGGCTGTGTACCATGCACCATCTTCTCAACCTTACCAGACTGCTTTCCCTGGATATGAATATGCACACTGTTCCCCTGCACTTACCACAATGGATTACTTGACTCATCTTTTCAATTTTTTTTTTGGTGTGGTCCATTTTAAAAAATGCTATTTGAGCAGTTTTTTTTCTTTTTCCTTCTTATGAGTAGAATTAAATAACTTTAGGAAATATTTAAAAGATATCTTTCCTATAAATACTCTATTTGTATCTTTTATACATTTCTTAATTGTTAATATTTTCCCTATTGCTTATGATTCTTAAAGTCAGAGACACTCAAAAAAAAAAGTACACATTTGCCTGTTTTTCCTAGGTCTGTTTTACATATGCTCATTCCAGAGGTTCTGTGACTCTCTTTATTTTCCTACATATTTTCTATTTAAATGAGTGTAGACATACACATGATGATTAGTTTATATTGTTTCATCTTCAAATTACATCCAACCTCATGTTAATTATTTTTCCTGACATAATTACTTTATTTTTGTGTACATGTTTGTATGCATGTACACGTGTGTGGATACAGATGCATATTTGTGCTTGGAAAGGTCAGAGGTCAATGTCAAGTATCTTCCCCAGTCATTTTTCTACCTTAATTCTTGAGGCAGTGTCTCACTGAAGCTGGAGCTCACCATTTGGCTAGGTTTCCTGGCCAGAAGCCTTCAGGATCTATCTGGCCCCACTACTGCCATGCCCAGCTTTTTATGTGAGGGCTAAGCGTCTGCTCTTCAGTCCCCAGGCTTGAGTGGAAAGCATGTTACCAACCATGCCACCTCCCCAACCTCAAACATAAATTTTAGCTCAGAATTTTCCATTTGCTTTTTTGTCATGGTTTTGTTTTCTGCCATGTGTTCTTACTTATCTAAATGACAAACTTTTTCATCGTCCTCATTTAAACATAGTTGTAAGAGTGTCTTTCAAATTTGAATCTGATTATTCCAGTATTATGGCTATTTGAGTGCCAGTTTCTACTGTGCTCACTGAAGTGTGGGTAATTTGCATACATCTTTTGCCAACTAATTTTAGATTATATCCTAGATATTATTAATAGTGCATTGGGAGAATTTTAATTCTGTTATATTCCTTTAAGTATTTTAACAGGCATTTGGAATGGCTGAATTCATATTCTACATAAATTTTACTCCATATTAGTTATGAAGTGATATGTTGGCTTAATTCTTTTAGCATTAACTTGATTAAATACATAAAAATATGTACTCCTATTTACTTTGCATATGTATATTGAGAGGCAGCTTATAGTTCCTATCTGTGAGAGAGCTGATCTAACAGAAGTTACTGGACCATTGCTGTAAACGAAATACTTTAATAAGGATATTAACAATGCTCACTCTCTCTTAAACACTCAAACAAAGGCCTTTTTGAGGCACATCATAGTAATATGAATATATATATATACATTATATGTGTGTGCATATATATTTCCAGCTAGTGGTGATATTGATACCTTATTTTACTTCATTGAATTCCATCTGTAAAAAGATGCTGAAGGCGAAAGAGCAAACCATTCTTAGTGGAAGTTGTAAAAGTATCAGATTTTCTTAGTAGTGAGAGTTAAACAGCTTCACGTCTTATACCTCATCCCTTTGAGATTTAGGCTCCGTGGAATAGCTGACAAGGATCTACTGCTCATAATTACCCTCTTGATTCAGATTAGGTCAAGAATTGGTTACTGTCCTCAGTCCGAATCTGTACTGAACCACATGACAGGCCGGGAACTGCTGATCATGTACTCTAGGCTGTGGGGGGTTCCAGAGCAAGACATTAAAGAGTATGTGGAAACCTTTCTTCATTCAATGCACCTGGAACCCATTGCTGACCAGCTTATATGCACATACAGGTGAGACGCTGTGTTGTTGTATAAGTGACCTATCCTGTACGTTTTCTGTTTAGAGTGAATGCCCACAAAGCCCATTTCTACCTCTCTGGCACATGGAGGTAGTGACTGTGAAACAACCTAACTCTCTGCCAAGGCTCAGACATCAGGAAAACAATATGTCCCACTTGGATGTGTTTCAGAACAATCTTTGTATTTAAAAAAAAAAAAGTCCCTATATCTCCATGGAGATACACACACACACACACACACACACACACACACACACGAATCATCAGTTTGAATCATATCGCAGAATTCTACATGTAAAAACAATCCTATGAATTAACAACATATATTACTCTTTCTTCTTCACATTACGGAGTGGTGGAAGCAAACGCAGGCTGAGCACTGCTATCGCCCTAATGGGAAAGTTTTCAGTTGCCTTACTGGATGAGCCATCTACTGGCATGGACCCAGTAGCTCAGCATCTGCTGTGGGACACAGTTACATGGATCTGTAAGACTGATAAAGCTGTCATCATAACTTCTCACAGGTAAGAGCCATTGGAAGCTTGGTTAGAAACTGGAAGTTGCTGCAATGGGTGTAGGATGGAATAAATTTCAGTCAGGACTATGAGGACTTAGGTGTGTACTGCTGTAAGCTTCCAAATGTCCCTGTCCCATATGATCTTAGTCGTGACCACCTGTAATGCCAAGGCTTTCAGTGCTAAGTGTTCCAACCCTAGCTATTTCCATTTATTCTCTGAAAGAGTCTCCTCAGAATATTTTCTTTTTCTTCTTAGAATGGAAGAGTGTGAGGCACTCTGTACGAGGCTGGCCATCATGGTAAATGGGAGGTTTACATGCCTAGGCAGCCCCCAGCACGTCAGAAAGCGGTTTGGTCATGTGTACACTCTAACAGTAAAGATCAATATTGCTAAGAATGAAGATAAAGTAAAAGAATTCAAAAAATTTATTGAAGCAACTTTCCCAGGTAACATAGGTATGATAGACTCATGACTATTAAGTCATATTCACTGTCCTGCTACATGTTTTCAATTATAGATCTCATTGAATTAGTTGTATTTATTTAACCCTTATACCAAGCTCATTCTAATAATTTCTATGAACTTTTCCCTGTTGTTTACTAAGAGATTTTCACTGATAGCAGAGGTTTTCAATAGTTCCTTGAAAAAAATCAATAAGCTAAAGTTGCTAGTATGAATTAATATGTAGAATTAATTTAATTTTTTTCTTTTTATAGAAAATAGGTTCTTTTCTCATACAATATATTCTGATTACAGTTTCCCCTCCCTCTACTCTTTCAAGTTCCTTCCCACTTCCCCTCCCATCTGGATCTACTCACCTTTCTGTCTCTCTTGAGGAAACAATAGGCTTCTAAGAGATAACAAACATAATAAAATAAAATACAAGGTAAAGCAAAAACCGTCACATCAAATTTGGACAAGGCAAATCAACAGAGGGAAAAGAACCCCAAGAGAAGGCAATATCCGTCAGTATTGCTATAGGATAGGGTCATTTCAGGTTCCCTATCCTCAGCTTCCCAAGGGACTAACTGGGGACATCGCCTTGGGCTCCTGGGAGCCACTCTAGGTTCAAGTCTCTTGCCAACCCTAAGGTGGCTCCCTTAACTAAGATATGTGCTTCCCTGCTCCCCTATCCAACCTTCCTTTATCCCAATCTTCCTGTTTCCCCAAGTTCCCCCAATCCTCCCCTTCTCACTTTTCTCTCCCCGTCCCCCCTTATCCCCAACCCACCCCACCCCCAAGTTCTCAGTTTTCTCCCCGGCAATTTTGTCTACTTCCCATAGCCAAGAGGATAACTATATGATTTTCCTTGGTTTCACCTTCTTATTTAGCTTCTTTAGGTTCACCAGGTATACACTCCGTGACCTTTATTTATGGCTAGAAACCAATTATGAGTGAGTACATCCCATGTTCATCTTTTTGGGTCTGGGTTACCTCGCTCAGGATAGTGTTTTCTACTTCCATCCATTTGCATGCAAAATTCGAGAAGTCATTGTTTTTTACCGCAGCATAGTACTCTAATGTGTATATATTCCACACTTTCTTCATCCATTCTTCCATTGAAGGGCATCTAGGTTGTTTCCAGGTTCTGGCTATTACAAATAAACTATAGTTTTGTAGTACAGGTTTAAGTCAGTAATGGTGAGTCCTCCAGACATTCTTTTATTGTTCTGGATTATTTTAGCTATCCTGCTTTTTTCCATATGAAGCTTAAAATTATCTTTCAAGATCTGTGAAAAATTGTGTTGGAATTTTGAAGGGGGCTGAACTGAACCTGTAGATTGCTTTTGGTAGGATGGCCATTTTTACTATATTAATCATAATGATCCATGAAAATGGGAGCTGTTTCCATCTTCTTATATCTTCTTCAATTTCTTTCTTCAAAGTCTTGAAGTTTGTATCATATAAGCCTTTTATTTGCTTGGTTAGTTACCTCAAGATATTTTATATTATTTGAGAGTTTATATTATTATTTGAAGCTACTATGAAAGGTGTCACTTCCCTGATTCTTTTCTAGGACTATTTTACGTTTGTATATAGGAGGGCTATTAATTTTTGTGAGTTAATTTTCTGTCCAGCTTCTTTGCTGAAAGTGATTCATCAGCTGTAGGAGTTCCCCCAAGAGAATTTTTAAAGTTGCTTATGCATACTAGCATATCATCTGCAAATAAAGATACTTTGACTTCTTTCTGTGTTGAAATAGGAGCGGCGGGGCTGCGTCCCCAACACCCCGGCCGCTTGGCTAGCTTATGCCCGAAATAACAACACACAAACTGTATTCATTTAAAGAACTGCTTGGCCCATACTCTAGCCCTTATAGGCTAATTCTCGCACCTGGTCTAGCCCATTTCTAATAATGCGTGTAAGCACCCCAAGGTGCGCTTACCGGAAAGATTCTAGCCTAAGTCCATCGTGGGTTGCAGCTGCCTGGGAGAGCTGAGCATGGTGTCTCTGCTCCAGCAGAGCTGTAGGGTCTCTCCAGGAGCAGAGCAGAGTCTGACCTCACTTCCTCTTCCGCCCAGAATTCTATTCTGTTTCCTCCTCCCATCTATGCTCTAAGCTAAGGGCCAGCCAAGCAGTTTCTTTTATTGCTCAGCCAATGAAATCAACAGATTGATATATGACACTCCCACATCATTTCTGTATAATTTGAATCCCCTGGTCTCCTTCAGTTTTCTTATTGCTCTAGCTAAGACTTCAAGTACTGTATTGAATAGGTATGGAAAGAGTGGAAAACCTGGTCTTGTTACTGATTTTAGTGGAATTGCTTTGAATTTCTCTCCATTTAAATTGATGTTGGCCATAATCTTGCTGTAAACTGACTTTATTATGATTTAAGTATGCCTCTTGTATCCCTAGTTTCTCTAGGACTTTTATCAGGAAGGGGTGTTGGATTTTGTCAAAAGCCTTTTCTGCATCTAATGAAATGATCATGTGTCCTTTTCTTTAACTTTATTTATATAGTGGATCACATTTATTGATTTTCATATATTGAACCATCCCTGCATCTCTGGGATGAAGCCTACTTGATCATGGCAGATGATCTTTTCGATGTATTCTTGAATGTAGTTTGCAAATATTTTATTTAGTATTTTTGCATCTAAGTTAATAAAGAAAATTGGTCTATAATTCTCTTTGTTTGGTCTTTATGTGGTTTCACTTTCAGAGTAACTGTGACCTCATAAAATGAATTGGGAAATGTTCCTTTTGTATCTATTTTTTGCAATAATTTGAGGAGTATTAGCATTAGCTTTTCTTGAAAATGTGGTAGAATTCTGTGTTAAAAGTATATGCCATGTGGCACTGGCCTTTTTTGTTGGGAGACTTTTAATGGCTGCTTTCTTTAAATCAGTTATCTATCTGATCTTTATTTAACTTTGGTAAGTGGTACCCACTGTAAAATTTTCTTTTAGATTTTCCAATATGGTGAAGTACAGGTTTTTAAAGTATATCCTTAAGATTCTCTGGATTTCCTTTATGTCTGTTGTTATGCCCCCCCTTTATTTCTGATTTTGTTAATTTGGATATTCTCTCTGTATCTTTTAGTTAGTTTGGATAAGGTTTTTTTCTATCTTGTTGATTCTCTCAAAGAATCAACTCTTTGTTTTGTTGATTCTTTGTATTGTTCTCTTTGTTTATATTTTATTGATTTCAGCCCTGAGTTTGATTTTTTTCTTGCCATCTACTCCTTTGGGTGTGTGATTTCTTATTTATGTTCTAGAGCTTTCTGGTGTACTATTAAGTTGTATCTATGAGTTCTTGCTAGATTTTTATGTAGGTACTCATTGATACAAATTTTCCTATTAGCACCACACAATGAACTGTATCCCATAAGTTTGGGTTTGTTATGCTCTCGTTTTCATTGAATTCTATGAAGTCCCCAATTTCCAGTTTTCATTCAGTAAAAAGTTGTTCCGTTTCCATGAGTCTAAGTTTTCTGTTGTTTTCTGTTGTTGATCCTTGGCTTTAATCCTTGGTGGTCTGATAGGTTGCCTGGAGTTATTTCAGTTTGCTTGTATCTGTTGTGATTTGTTTTCTGTATAAGTGTATCATCAGTTTTGGAGAAAGTTCCATGAGATGTAGAGGAGAAGATGTATTCATTTGTGCTTGGGTGAAATGTTCTGTAAATATCTGTTAGGTCCACTTAATTCATAATGTCTGCTAGCTTCAGCATTTCTCTATTTAGTTTTTGTCTGGATGACCTGTCTACTGGTGAGAGAGGCGTACTGAAGTCTTTCACTAACTGTGTGAGGATCAGTATGTGATTTACAGTCTGGTAGAGTTCCTTTTGCAAACATGGATGTCCTTGTATTTGAGGCATAGATAATAAGAATTGAAATGTCATATTGGTGGATTTTTCCTTTGATGACTATGCAGTGTCCTTGCTGTCTTTTGTGATTTTTGGTTTGAAGTCTATTTTTTGTCATTTTATTGGAGAATTGAGACCATTGATATTCAGAGATATCAACGACCAATGTTTGTTGATTCCTGTTATTTTGTTGTTGTTATTATTTGGAGTGGTGATGGAGAAAGAAAGAGAGAGAGAGTTTACTTCTGTTGATTTTGCTAGTCTGAGATTATTTATTCCCTGTATTTTCATGGTTGTAATTAACCTCCTTAAGTTGGATTATTCATTCTAGCACCTCATGTAGGTCTATATTTGTAGATTAAATATTGCTTAAATTTGACTTTATCATAGAATGTCTCATATTTCTCCATCTATGGTGACTGAAAGTTTTGCTTAGTATAATTGTCTGGACTGGCATCTATGGTCTTAGAGTCTGCAGGACATCTGGCCAGTCCCTTCTGGATTTTTAAGTCTCCACTGAGAAGTCTCGTGTAATTCTAAAAGGTCTGCCTTAATTTGTTACTTGTTCTTTTTCCCTTGCAGCTTTTAATATTCTTTCTTTGTTCCGTATGTTTAGTGTTTTGATTATAATATGCCAAGGAGACTTTCTTTTCTGGTACAATCTATTTGGTGTTCTGTAAGCTTCCTGCACCTTGATAGGCGTCACCTTCTTTGGGTTAGGAAATTTTTCTTCTTTGATTTTGTTGAAAATATTTTTAGTGGCTTTGAGCTGGGTTTATTTCTCCTTCTTCTATTCCTATTAATCATAGATTTGGTCTTTCATGATATCTTAGATTTCCTAGGTGTTTTGTGTCAGGAATTTTCTTAATTTAACTTTTTTTGACAGATACATCCTCTTATTCTATCATGTCTTTAATGCCTGAGATTCTCTTGCATTCTGTTGAAGCTTGCCTCTATAGTTCCTATTCAAATTCCTAAATTTTTCATTTCCAGAATTCCATTTCTTTTTCTTTTATTGATTTTCATTCTATTTTCACATCTTGAGCAGTATTATTCATTTCCTTTCCCATTTGTGTTTTTTTTTGATTTCTTTAAGGGATTTATTAATTTCCTCTTTAAGGACCTCTACCATCTTCATTCAGGCTACTTTAAGGTCTTTTTCTGATACTTCAGCTATGTTGGAAGATTCAGGGCCTGTTGTGGTATGGTTTCCGTGCTCTAGTAGAAACATGTTGTCCTGGCTGTTACTTATTGTGTTTTCATGCTGGCTTCTAGGCATCTGAGATTGGAAAAATTATAGTTCTAGGTGCTGATATCTGTCTGGTTTTGTCTTTGTTGGGTGGGTGTTCCATTCCTTGGTTTCTATTTCCTCTCTGAATTTTAGGAGAGTGTGGAGGCTGTGTTTTGCCATAAGGAAATTTTCTGTGGACCTGGTAGGTATGGCCAGTGGGGGTTCCAGATAGGCTAGTGGTCTGAAAGAGTTTACGGAAGGGAAGAAAAGAGTGTTCCACCAGTATCTGCTTATTTCATCTCCGTGGGAAAGAGAGTGATGTGTGGTCACCCCAGAAGGTCTTCTGCAGAGCTCAGAATGAGATTGGGGGGGTTAGATAGAAATGAACAGAAGGAGAAAGAAGACCTGCAGTCATCTGCCTGCTTCCCTGGCAGTGGTCTGCGGGTTAGTATTAATAGGGAGTGGGGGCTGGGATAAAGCAACAAGTGGGGAGGAAGGACTGTGGGATCCACTGAAGATGTGGGCAGGGGATGAAGAAGGCTGCAACAGGTGTTCTGTTGCACAGCTATGAGCGAGACTGGGGAACTGGATTAGGAGGGGAGGAGGGAATGGTGAAGGGCTTCAGTCAGTTTACCTGTTTCCCTGGCCGTCTCAGCTGGTATGTTCCCAGGGAATGCTGCTGGTGCTGGAGGCTGGGATGATGGGATGAGTTGAGAGAAGAAAGGTTGGAGAAGAGCCTCTGAGCCATTGGGGTTGGGGGGAAAGCTATCCTTCATTTTTTGAGGTTTTAATATTTTTAGATAAAATATAATTATATCACTTTTACTTCCCCCTTCTCTTTCATCCCTCCAACCCCTCCTATGCCCCCTCACTTCCTCTAATTGATGCCCTTTATTATTACTATTGTTGTTGTATAAACAGAAAAACATATAAATACAATCTACTTAGTTTGTTTTTGTGGCTTGTATGTATGTGAATTGAGGGCTGAGCACTTTGTATTGGATAAACAGTTAGTGGGCTCATCCCCAGGGAAGACTAATCCTTCCTCTCTTAGCCATCTTCAGTTGCTAACAGTTCTTTCCTAACAGTGAGACTCTCCCCAACCCCCACCGTTTGCATTAACATCTCTACTCATACTGCCATTATTCAGCCATATTGGTGAAGTGTCATGGGTCCAGCATGCCTGTCATTTCTAAGAGACACAGCCTCACAGCAGACTTCCTGGTCCTCTGACTCTTACAACCTTTTCTCTCTCTTCCTTAATGTTCCTTGAGCCTTAGGAGCAGGAGTTGGCTGTAGATGTACTCAGTTTTCTGTGCTAGCTTCAGTCAGCACATCACCATCCACGTGGTACACTAATACCATCATTTGTCCCAGGATTCTGGTTCTTTCTGGTTCCACTACTGTATTCTGATCACTAGGCAGAGATGTGACATGCCATTTAATACTTTTGGCTTGATTAATGTCTTAGTCAGTTTTCTATTGCTGTGAATAGATGCCTGACATTAAGTAGTTTAGAAGAAAATGAAGTTTGCTTTGCTCACAGCTCTGCACGCTGGGAAGTTAAAGATCCTGCATCCACTCAACTCTGGAAGATGACCTTCCCTCTCTGTCATAACATGGCATAAGTAATCGCATGGGGAGACAGACCGAACCTGACTGATAACACTCATCTATTTCCCTCTTCTCATAAAGCCATTGCTGTCATCCTAGGGGACACATCCCCATGAGCTCATCTAATGACCTCCCAGAGGCTGCACGTCTACACGGCATTAAAATGGCAGCTAAACTTCAGCATGAGTTTCAAGGGAAAACATTCAAACTATAGCAAAAGATCTCTGACTTGAGTAGTCAGTGTCATCGGTGTGGTAAAAGGATCAATTGCAAGAATGTATATCAGTCCTTAAAGAGCATTTAAATATGTGAAGCAAAAATTGATAGGACTTAAAGAACGAATTCATTACTATACCTGGAGATCAAGACATAGAAGACTATTAAAAGTATATAAGGAGGCCAGGCGATGGTGGCGCACGCCTTTAATCCCAGTACTCGGGAGGCAGAGGCAGGCGGATCTCTGTGAGTTCGAGACCAACCTGGTCTACAGAGCTAGTTCCAGGACAGGCTCCAAAGCCACAGAGAAACCCTGTCTCGAAAAACCAAAAAAAAAAAAAAAAAAAAAAAAGTATATAAGGAAACCAGGTTTTGTGGTATAAACTTGTAACCAGCTATTCAGGAAGCTGTGGCAGGGGCCTCACAAGTTTAAGGCCAGCTTGGGTGACCTGATTCTCTCAAAACAAAAGGTAAAAACTGACTGTGTAGTGTGGTTTGATGGTGCATTGTTTGTGTAATATGTGTGAAGCCCTGGGTTCAGTCCCCGATACCACAGTTGGACAAAGTTAATAGGGTAGATTACTTGAAATGCTATTTTTTTCCTAAGTTACCATGAATCTTAATTATTTATGAGCATTGAATTTTATTATTTTTCTCTTCTATTTATGGAAAGTTACCTTCATTTTCAATGTTAGTCAACTTTTTATTCCTACAATATTATCTCACTTGCTTGTGATGTATTCTACTTTTAAACATTTATAGATTTGAATTGCTAATGTTTGATTAATGTGTGTGTCTGTGCTCAGAAGTGTATTGGTCTAATTTTCCTTTCCTGGCACTAGTATTGCTTAATTTGGGGACCAAGGTTCTCTCCTCTCATAAAATGAATTGTAAAATATGGCCTCTTCTTTTAAGTTAACTAAAATTATGTACAAGACCTTAAAAATATTATTTGTGGCCTGAATGTAGTAGCACACAACTTTAATCCCAGCAGTCAGGATGCGGAAGCAGATGGATTTCTATGAGTGTGATGCCAGCCTGGTCTGCATAGAGAGTTCCAGGCTTATATAGAGAGATGTTAGCTCCAAAAAGAAAATTTGTATATGTTATGTTTTGGTAAAGAATTTTTAAGAAAAAGGACAAATACAATTTTCAAAAAAGTAAAAACTTCACAGGTGAAAATTATGTCCACTGAAATTAAAACCAAATGACTATGGTGTGGCAAATGTTTATGGTATCCTAGTATTGAATCTTGAGATTTTACACACACACACAAAATAGAGCTCATGAATAAAAAGACTGAAAACACAGAGACAATGTTATAACAAAAACTGAGTGACAGTGTCTTCCAGGAAGTTCAAAATATAAGCAAGTAGACTGAAACCACTGCCAGCAACAAGACCGCGCACTCTCCGCAGCCAGGCTGGACATAGCCAGTGGTCACTTCGGTACTGTCAGCAGTCTAGGAGCTGAAGGCTCTGGAGGGTGTGATTTCTATACTGTAAGAAATAACCAAAGTAGTCAGGACGCATATAAGGTGATATTATCATTTAGTCCATCATCAAGACAGTTAACATGTAGATGACTAACCACACCAAGAACTAGCACAGAATGCATAAGAGGAACACACATATCTATGGCTGACAGGATAAAAAATACTTGAAATTTTTGTGGTAACAATACATTCTTAGAAATTAATTTTTACAAAAATTTCAGAATGTAGACAATGTTCAAATCAAAATTATATACATATAATAGCTCCAAGCTGGATATATATTTATTGCTATATAACAAATTACAGAAAAGAAAACAGTAGTCAAAACAGTAGTGACCACCTATTATCTCATAATTTCCATGGCTTAGCTGAGTGTTTCTGGTCCAGTGTCTTTCATGGTGTGGAATCGTTTGATGTCTCGTTGGTCCTGGTGGATCTGATATGAAAGAGATTTGTCCACATGGCTGTTGACAGTTTGCTGCTACATGGAAATATTGTTTTCACAATGCAGGAACATAAAATGGCACTGAAAACACTGAGATGAAAAATGTGTTGCCCTTTATGAACTAAGCTAACGGTCGTACGCTGTTACTCTGCAGCTACCTGTTGATACAAGTCCTCTGTGTGGTGGGAGCAGTCTGCAAGTGTAGATGCCCTTCTCTATGCCCACAACTGCTGAAACAACTACTAGAAATTAGTAATATATGGCTACAGATGACAACGTATTTGAGTGAAAAATATAGATAAAAATAATATGTGGCGTATGTGTGCTATCATGCAAAGCACAGAGAATTCAAAACAAAGCAATTATATCTAGGAGTTCATTCTTATGCAATAATACAATAAAGAACAGCTAAGAGATGCTTAACCATAGAAGCCAGGGAAAGTGGTCGCCTTTAAGGAAGAGAAAATGAGTCTGATCACAACACAGACGCCATCGAGAGTGGCGAGTGTCAGTTACCTTTAGCTTTACTGTGGGCCACCAAACTATAGATGTCAGTCATTTTTGCACTGTGATAAAATACTCTAACTAAAGCAGCTTCTAGGAGAAAGGTTATTTTCTGTGGTTCAGAGGGGGTAATCTGTAATGACTGGGGCGGCATGGCACAGTAACCACAAAGTGAGGAGGGCAAAAGGGAAGGGTGGAACTCTCCAAACCTGTCTCAATGGCCTACTTCCTCAAAAAAAACATAGATTCTTTGTAATAATACTCTGATACCCTATTTATGTGTAGTTAATATATTTTGCACTAAAAAACTTGAAAACTACCCATAATTTTGTGTATGGATTCATTACAAAAGAATTGCTATTCTTATTGCCATGTATTTTAGCTTGCCTTTAAAACATTTTAATCCCAGTTCATTCCACTGGTGGTGATTCCCAATGTATCCTACTAACTAGAAGTGGCTACAGTATTGGTACCAAACACTAGGATTCATATAAATCTCAGGTTTTGTAACTGATCGTATGAGTTACCAATTGTTCCAAATGTAATTGGTCAATCCTCTGCAATTTTTCAAGCTATAGTTAATAAAAATAATATATAGGTAATAATAATAATAAGTCAGTATTTTTAAAAGAAGTAAATCTATTGAGATAATCACAGTCATCCCTTTTAATGATTACAATCTTGCAGATTATATCTTTTGTATTAACTGCACATATTCTCTCTTCCATTTGTGTGAAAAATTAAAATAGAAATTACCGAGGAGTTATTCAAAACTACAAAATAGTAGGGTCCAAAGCCAGGTGTGGTGATGCACACCTGTAATCCTGGAACTTGAGAATTAGAGACAGTTGGATTGCCATAAATTCAATCTCAACCTGAGCTAAATAGAAAGTTCCAGGCCATTCTGGACAATATAGCATGTTCCATGCTAGCCAACACTATAAAACAATGTATTTTTTTATTAAAAAGAAACATTATGATCCTCTCCATTACTAATTTGTCAAAAATCTTTCTCTTCTTAGGTAACATCAAAAACCAGGAGTTTCAAGGGATTATTGGCTACTATATTCCAAGCAAGGAAATCTGCTGGGGAAGGGTAAAGTTCATGGCAGTCTAACGTGTTAATAGAGGGCATATAGAAAACACGGGACTTAAGCATATGCATGAGGATCCGATTACCAGAGAATTAGAAACTTTTAAGTTACTTTTAAGGCCACCTGAATTTAATGGATTAAATCTTCTGACCCCCAAATTATATTATTACGTCATGTTCAGCAAGAGAATGAGGATGATTGATTAGGTATGCATGGATAGGCCAGCCTACAGGCCCAGTACTCTGGAGGCTGAGGCAAGGGAATCTCCAATATGAGTCCAGCCTGGGCTCCATGTACAGATTCTGTCCAACAGCATGTGAAAGTAGAAGAGGGGAAGGGGTGTGCAGGATAGCTGTTTGTTAATGTTTTTCAGTTGTCTTTCCTTTTTGCTTTTTAGCTCCTTTTATCTTTGTGTCCTGGTTGGGGAAGGTCGGGTGGGGAAAGGGTTACCTAGTGATATTGCATGATAATTTTGCCTTTTATTTGTTTGTTTAAGGTATTTGGAATTATGGAGGAAGCTAAAGAGCTGTTCAATCTAGAAGACTATTCTTTCAAACAAGTGACACTGGAGCAAATCTTTCTGACCTTTGCTAATACCGACAGGAGGAGAGCTTCTGAGGAAATAAACATGCTATAAGATTGCAGTCCAACCAGTGCCCCTCTGTTCTCAGACTGCTGTCCCCAACTGAATACACAGGAGTCTTTCACAAGACTTTACACACATACAGATGAGCACCCAGGGGAAGGTAGTCTGCAGGCTTTGAAAGTTGAGTGAATGACAAGTTATCCGAACCGTGAAGATTTCTTTCACTCTACTTTGAAACTTAAAAGTCCTCAGTGTACCCTTCTGTCCAGTCAGTCCCTCCCACAAATTATTCTTTGCAATGAGTCATTGGTGTGGTTCAAGGCCTCTGGCACACCATCGTCACTGGTATCCTGCAGCTGCCCTAAGTCATGGAGATCCTGTGGTTATTGTTCCACGGGACCAGTCCCTTCACACATTTCAGCAGGTCCAGTTAGGGTGGACCAACCAAAGGCCCAGGATGTGACTCTGGGTGGTGTAGTAATATTTCATTTGTATGTTAATAAATAAAGATTTCCTGGAGATCAGAGAGTAAAACAGTTGCCCTAGTCAGCCTTACAGAGCAGGCAGTGGTGATACACACCTTTGACCCCAGTAACCACAATAGTTTGACATAGAAACCAGGTGATAGAAGTACACACCTTTAATCCCAGCACTAGAGAGGAATATAAAATGGGAGGAGACAGCTCTCAAGGCAGTCTCATTCTAAGGATTCCTGGAGGCAGGATCGCCATTTTGGACTGAGGTAAAGGTAAGAGCCAGTGATTGGCTGTTTTGCTTTTCTGACCTTCAAGCTGACCGCCAATATCTGTCTCTGGGTTTTTATTAATCATGCTATAGGGTTGTAGCTGAACTGGTCAGTCTGGGCCACTGAGACTGCCTACCTCAGGAGAGGTGCGGAGCCAGCTCTTTTAGGCCCATGCCAAAGAGGTTATGGTGTGGGGAGGGGCCATTTCTCCCAAGTGATCATCTTTCTCATGGGGTGTGGGACCAGCTCTCCTGCTGTAACATCCCATTGGATTTCAACATTCATGGTTTCTATGACACCCTGTGGCAACATAGGCCATGGACATCATCACATACCCCAGCTGCAACAGGACCAAAGACCCAGACGTGGCCCTCAGCAAGCAGTTCATAGTCCTAGACTTTTCATCTATGAATCCACTTTTTTTTTGAGCTATCTTTGACTAGTAAGTCTCTCTTTCCTCTCTCATCTACTCCACGGTCATTCTGCCATCTCCAGACTCACTTTCCTCAAGACCCATTGCCCTGACTCCATCTGGTGACTCCTTCTTCCTGTTCATACCATTGTCTCCAAATCTATAAGTGTAGCTGCAGACGAAGGTTGGCTGTGCCTGGCCTAGGTCCAAAAAGCTCATGCACTAGCTTTACCTAGCCTAACTATAGTCCCACAGGCCCAGTCTAAGACAGGCCAGAATGGTGTCCAAGAAGTAACAAATATACTACTAAACAAAATGACAGAAGTTTAAGATTTAAAGTCAGAATTCAATGAAGAGATAGAAATATTGATGAGTCCTCAAGCTGAAATGAAGAAAAAATTGAAAAAGTCATTAACCGAAGTACAAAACTCAAAGGAAAGCCTGAAAGGAGAATGGCTCACGTAGAAGATTGAATACCAAGACTCTGAGCTACACAAGCAAAAAATACATGTTTAAAAAATTAAGCACAGGAAAAAATACATGCAGGGAACAGGGGACACCATGAAAGAACAAAATAATCTAATTATAGACAGACAAGGAAGAATTCCAGGCCAGTGGCAAAGGCTAGTTCTATGACATGAACATAAAAGTGAAATGCCCCAAACTGAGTGACAACATACATATACAAGAGGAGATAAGACCACAGAAGAAACACCTTACAACATATCAGACTATGCAGAACAAAGAAAATATTTAAAGCTACAACAGAAAAAAAATACATCACATATAAAGGAAAACTCATCAGGATAACAGCTGTTTTGTCAGTGGAAAATTTGAAGCTGGAAGAACTTGGAGCGATGCACTCCAAGTTCTGAAAGATCCTACCTGACAAACTAGACTGTTGAGTTCAGCAAAACCACCTGCCATGATTGAAGATTGAAGAAAACCCTTTCGTGAACCAATGAGGCTAAAAGGATTGATATCCAGGAGACAACCCACACACAAAACACAGGAAACAATATTTCAGGCTGAATAGAGTAATAAGCATAACCAAGAGAGTGTATAAATAAAATGAAGCTATAATTACTAAAATACAAAATACAACTAAGAACATAAATAGCAAAAAAAAAAACTGCTGTCAACACAAACTTTTCAATCATATCTTTCAATATCCATGCCCTCAGTTCTCCCATTAAAAGACAGAGTTGATGACCTGACTAAGAAACAAAAAAGTAGTATACAAGAAACTCGTCTTTATAGATAGACACCACCTTAAAGTAAAAAGATAGAAAAGGAACTCCAAACAGAACCAGAAGGGAAGCAAGCATTGCCATTCTAATATCTGGCAAATAGACTTCAAATTAAAACTAATTAGAAAGATAAGGAAGGGATCTCCATTCTAATCAAGAGAACAGTTAATAAAGAAGTCATTACAACCCTAAACATATATGTACCAAACTCTGGAGCACATAACTTCATAAAAAGTGTGCTACTGGAATTAAGGACACAGATTAATCCCAGGACATCCAGGGATAAACAGAGAAACCCCATCTCAAAAAAAAAAAAAAAACATAGGTTATTTTAAACCCTTTAATAGTAGGTGATTTCAGTATCCTACCTTCTTCAATAGACAGGCAGGCTACCTTAACAAAAACAATCATCAGAATTAAATGACATTACATAATGGATATAACACATATTTACAAAATATTCTACCCAAACTTGAAACAAAATTCATTCTACTCAGCAGTCCATGGAAACTTCTCTAATATAGATATCCTGGGATACAAAACAAATTCAGAAAAATTAAAATAACTCCATTATTCTACCTGACCATATTGCAAAATAACTTAAAATGGGCAGCAAGCAAATCTCTAATAAGTACACAAACTCATCAAGATTAAATAATTTTTACAGAATGATGAAAGGGTCAAAGAAAAAATCAAATTTTTTTAATTCATGGAATGAAATGAAGATTAAAAATATGAAATAATAAAAACTCTAGGACAATTAAAAGTGTTCCTATAAGAAGATTTATAGCTCTAAATGCCTGCATTAAAAAATCAGGAAGTGCACAAATAAACTACCTAATGCCACTAAAGAATTTAAAAAATATATATATATAAGAACAAAACAAACTATTTCAATAGACAGAATTTTTAAAACAAAATTTAATTAAATAAAAACAAAAATTAAATGGATCTAAGAGCTGATTCTTTGAGAAAATAAGAGTGATAAACCCTTGACCCTACTAATAACAAAGAAATAACCTAAGTTAACAGAAAGAATCAGAAATGTACAGGGAAAGGTTGAAACAAACACGGAAGAAATTAAGAATCTTTTATAAGAATTAATTTTATTAGTTAAAACAAATTTTAAATTTAAATATATTTTGACCATATTCTTCACCTTCCCCGAGTCCTTCCATACCCTCTCCTACTCCATAACCAACCAATTGTATTCTTTCTTAAACAAAAAAACCCACAAAATCTAATACAAAAACATAAAAAAAAAAAAACCTAGGAAACAAAATACAGAAAGCAACACCCAAAAAGAAAAAAAAAACTGTAACCAAATAAAAGCATACACACACACACACACACACACACTCCCACATGCATACACACACATGCACACACATAAAACTTGTGAAGCTCATTCTTTGTTAGTCCACTACTCTTGAAGATGAGACTTGCCCTGGAATGGATGATAGACCAAATATCATTCCTTTGGAGAAAACTGATGTTCCCTCTCCTAGTAGGTATAAACGTTCAGTTGTTAACATCTACCCCCCAGTGGCTAGATTTTCAGTCATTCATCCTCTATTTTAAAATATAACAAAATATAATAAGTTAAAACAAAAAATATCACATCAAAGTTGGATAGAACAAACCAACAGAAAAAAAGGAGCCAAAGAGAACGCACAAGAGTCAGAGACTTTCTCTTCTGTCCACCCAGAATCCCACAAAAACACTAAACAGGAAGCCATAATATCTACACAGAGTGACCCGCTGCAGATAGTCCCTGCGCATGCTGCTTTAGCTTCAGTGCGTTCATAGGAGCTTTGCTCATGTTGATGTGGAGGGACTTGTATTCTTTGTATCCTCCATTCCCTCTTTCAACCTCCTCTTCTATGGGGTTCCCTGAGCTAAGGGGAAGGATTAGATGAACACATCTCATTTAGGGCTTAATGTTCCAAAGTCTCTTGTTCTCTGTGCAAACGTCTTTCTGTGTGTTGCAAGATATTTGGCCACACTGTGAAACCCGAGACTGTGTTACTAAAATCAACCTTGAATCGGAGTGGAGCCAACAAGAAGTTGACAGCAATTAGCCACAGAGAGTACAGAGGAGCCCGGAAGCTGGATGGAGAGTTGCACAGGAAGGAGTAGGGAGGGACTTGGAGTTTTGGGGTCTTTGTTTGGGATGTCTGGAGAGACATTCTCTTGCTGGATCTCAGGCCAAAAAGGAAGGTCAGCTGGTTGCTTCTTGGCTTCTGTGAGCCAGCAGATTTTCACCCCAACAGCTGAGTCCCAGTTCTTATTGGTAAGCAGAATGATAGAGATTTAGTTAAAACTACATTTGGCAGCAGCAACAGAGAGGATGCCGGGAAGGACCAGAAGCCCTGCCAGACTGAGGCCTGAGTGGAGTATCACTGACTGCTAGGCCATGGGTCTGCGGACAGCAGTTAAAATATCAGTAGATCAGGCTCCGCCATAAGCAGATGGAAAAACAGCATCTGGCATTCCAACCTGGAGCACAACCACAGAGCCAGCACCTGCCACTGGCACTGCTTGCAGGGCTTGTGGGGACTCCAGAAGGTAGGCTCGTGCTTGGGAACTGTGGAAGAGATACTGAGCTTGACACTGCCTTTGCTGCTGTGGACAAACTGAGAGGTCAGCAGATTTGCTGAGACACCTGCGAAATTCTTAAGGAGGGAGTTAATGTTGAAAAGAAAAAATCTTAAACCGGGAGATGGTGGCACATGCCTTTAATCCCAGCACTCGGGAGGCAGAGGCAGGCAGATCCCTGTGAGTTCGAGGTCAGCCTGAACTACAAGAGCTAGTTCTAGGACAAGCTCCAAAGCTACAGAGAAACCCTGTCTCAGAAAAGAAAGAAAGAAAGAAAGAAAGAGAGAGAGAGAGAGGGAGGGAGGGAGGGAGGGAGGGAGGGAGGGAGGGAGGAAGGAAGGAAGGAAGGAAGGAAGAGAAAGAAAGATCTTTCCCACATTCAAAATAGAAAATTTCATAATGCAGGCAATTAGGAATCTGTACAGTGCTACTATGGAGGACTTCCAAATTGGGAAAAAAAAATGAGTGGAAAACCAACTTAGCTAAGATTGACGTAATGCTGAAGGTAATTACAGTTTGGTCATATTTTATCCTTTAAAAACTGGTTTGATAATAGTGACAAACATGAAAGTTTGATAAGATACAAGTCTTAGATTTACTAATAAAAATAAGGAAAATTTGACTGATAAGATACAAGCCTTAGAAGAATTTACTATTGATAAAATATGAGCTTTAGAAAGACTACTGTATGTTATCAGTAGTCTTTCTCTGATGGCCTATTTTACCACAATTAAAACATTTGTTTTTTTGATGTCTCTTCATACCTTTGGAAATGGCTTCTCCTACCAAAGCCTCAGAATTATAGTCAAATGACTCAACATGGGCTGTGTGCAGGATCCACTCATCCATTGGTGCTGATCTGACCTTTAAAGGCCCAAATAACTTTTTGCATTCTAAATTGGCATTTTCAAAAGCCATGGATTCAATAAGTACTCATCTAGCTACTGGATCTGTTACTCCTATTTGTACATCTTTAGTTAGTCTTTGTAAAAAGTCACTAAATGGGTACTCTTGGTCATTGTGTGAGCTTACTATATGGTTCAATTCTTCTTTCTAGTTCTTGAATCTTACCCCAAGCATTCAAGGCTATTGTAAAACATATGGACAAGATGTGTTCATTGTACATAGCTTGACTATCTGGATCAGCATAATGATCCTCACAGAGAATTTGATCTTGGGACGCCTCAAATCCTCTAGATCTACCTTGATATTCCAGGGCTTTAGCCTCCTCTCTCCAATAGCACTTTCACTGTAACTACAGCCCATCTTCTAGTACAACTAAGAATAATTGATGCTAATCATGTAGAGTACCCCTATTTCTTGAAGCCTTTACCAACTCCCTTACATATGGTGAATGCATGCCATAGAATACTGCTGTTTGTTTGATATCTTTTATTTCATACATAGAGGTTCCCATTTACATTCTGTATATCCTTTCAGGTATTGAGTATTTGCTGACTTTTCATAGGTAGCAGCAGGATAAGTAGCTAAAACTTTTGGTGAGTTATCTCTGACTCTGAGAGGTACCAGCAATGCTAAATAAATCTTTACTATTGTCCTTTGCCTGTACCTCCTCTCCTTGATTATCAGTTCTGACAAGTTCCTCAATCAATTCAAATCTTTTTGTCACTGTCTTTTTAAAGTCTGAATCTCTTGGACCTGTGAATATTCCTAATGACTTCATCAAATCAATTAATTTCTGATTCTCACTCTGCACATGTGATTCCAACGTTTTAAATTTTTTCATTAATGATATCTTCCCATACTTACAGATTATTTGGATGGCATGTAGGTTGCCTTCCTGGAGGGATGTTCTATCTGCTAGCTTATTATAACATTTTAACACATTATGATTGTCAATTTCAATAGCATGAATACTTTCAGATAACTTCTCATTACCTGTCTGTAAAGACTGTATTATTTCTGGAAACATAGCCTGCTACTACACAGAGGAAACCAACAGGTGAGTGGCCAGCCACCCGGTGGGACACTCCACTCTCTAGGCCCTCCATACCAGGGCAAAACCCTTGGCCCCTCTCCCACCTCCCTTGGCTTCTTAGCCAGCCAGCAGGAGAGATTCCTGAATGCAGGTAGGCTGCTCCATTACCCTCACTCCCTCCAACCATCAGACCCTGCATGGTACAAATTCCACCCCAACCCCAAACAATCTTATCCCCTGCAACCTCAGTGGAACTCTGAAACACAGCCTGCTACTACACAAAAGAGGACGAAGAGGTGAGTGACAGTCACCCAGCAGGACACCCAACTCTCTAGGCCCTCCATACTGAGGCAAAAGCCTGCATCCATCCCCACCTACCTTGGCTTCTATACCAGCTAGCAGGTGAGTGTCCTGAAGGTAGGCTGCTCCAAAACCCCTGAGACACAAACAGTAACAATTAAGAGAAGACCAAGAACAGTTCCCAAGACAGAGACAGTTACTACAAGGATTGGACCAAGATGCAAAGACACTTGCCAGCATCAATTGAAGGAAGAGATGGGTAGGTGCCAATGCAAGAATTCATCCAACAACCTAAAAAACAACAGGGTAACACCAGAACCCAACCTGAAGAAACAAAAGAAAACGATTTTAAATGTAACTTTATGAAGATGATGGAGACCTTTAAAGGGAAAATGAAAAACTCCGTTAAAGAAATGGAGGAAACGATGAACAAAAAATTGGAAGAAATTAATAAATCTCAAAGAAACCCAAGAAAACCAAGAAAAAAAAAAACAAACAGGTGAAGCCAACACTTCAAGACTTGAAGTCTTAAATAGAGGCAATAAAAAAAAAAAACACAAACCAAGGGAATTCTGGATATGCAAAACCTAGATAAATGAATGGGAACTACAGAGGCAAGAATAACCAACAGAATATAAGAGATCAAAGACAGAATCTCAGGGGTTGAAGATACATAGAGGAAATCCAACAAATTCCTAACATAAAACATCCAGGAAATCTGGGACACCATGAAAAGACCAAACCTAAGAATAATAGGAATGGAAGAAGGAGAAGAACTCCAGCTCAAAGGCACAGAAAATATATTAAACAAAATCATAGAAGAAAGCTTTCCCAACCTAAAGAACGATATTTCTAGGAAGGTACAAGAAGCTTACAGAACACCAAATTGACTGGACCAAAAAAGAAGTCTCTTCGCCATATAATAATCAAATTGCAAAACATACAGAATAAAGAAAGAATACTAAAAACTGCAAAGGAAAAAGGTTAAGTAACATATAAAGGCAGAACTATCAGAATTACACCCAACTTCTCAATGGAAATCATGAAAGCCAGAAGGTCCTGGATAGATGTACTGCAAAAACTAAGAGACCATGGATGCAAGCCCAGACTACTATACCCAGCCAAGCTTTCAATCACCATCGATGGAGGAAACAAGATATTCCATGACAAAACCAGATTTAAATAATACCTATCCACAAATCCAGCCCTACAGAAAGTACTAGGAGGAAAACTTTAACCCAAGGAAGCTAACTGCACCCATAAAAACACAGGGAACAGATAACATCACACCATCAAACCCCAAAAAAGGGGAAACACAATCACTACCACCAAAAAATAAAAGGAATTAACAACCACTGATCAATAATTAAGAGATCATTAATATCTCTTAATGTCAATGGTATTAATTCACCTATAAAAAGACACAGGCTAAGAGAATGGATATGAAAGCAAGATCCAGCCTTCCGCTGTATACAAGTAACACACCTCAACCTCAAAGGCAGACATTACCTCACCAATACCACATCAGACAGAGGACTGATCTCCAAAATATATAAAGAACTCAAGAAAATAGACATCAAAATTCCAAATAATCCAATTTTAAAAGTGAGATACAGACAGAACTAAGCAGAAAATTCTCAACAGAAGAATCTGAAATTACCAAAAGACACTTAAGGAAATGTTCAGCATCCTTAGCCATTATGGAAATGCAGATTGAAATGACTCTGAGATACCATCTTACACCATTCAGAATGGCTAAGATCAAAAACATAAATGTTAGCTTATGCTGGAAAGAATGTGGAGTAAGATTGGGAATGAAAATTTATACAACCACTTTGGTAATCATGGTGGTTTCTCAGAAAATTGGGACCCAACCTACCTCAGAACCCAGTAATACCACTCTTGGGCATATACCCAAAAGATGTTCAATCATACTACAAGGACACTTGTTCATCTATGTTAATAGAAGCATTATCTGTAATAGCCAGAACCTGGAAACAACCTAGATGCCCCTCAACCAGAGAATGGATAAAGAACATGTAACACATTTACACATTAGAGTACTACTCAATGGGGAAAAAAAAAACATCTTGAAATTTGCATGCAAATGAATGGAACTAGAAAAAACATCTCGAGTGAGTTAACCCAAACCCAGAAAGATGAACATGATATGTATTCACTCGTAAGTGGATACTAGCTGTAAAGCAAAGGATATTGAGCCTATAGTTCATGATCCTAGAAAAGCTAAGTAACAAGGTGAACCCTAAGAAAAACATACACAGATCCTCCTGGAAATGTGAAACAGACAAGATCTCCTGACAAGATTAGGAGCATGGGGGTGGGGGGAAGTAGGGAGGACAGAAGAGGAAAATGAGGGGAGAAGGGGGGAGAACTTGAGGGAATGGGATAGTTGAGATGGCGGAAAGACAGAGATGGGAGCAAGGAAAGATATTTTGATTGAGTGAGCCATTACGGGGTTAGCAAGACACCTGGCACTAGAGAAGTTCCCAGAAATCCACAAAGATGACCCCAGCTAAGACCCTAAGCAATAGAGGAGAGGAGGCCTGACCTGGCCTTGCCCTGAAGTTGAACTGATGGATATCTTAAATATTACCATAGAACTTTCATTCAGCAACTGATTGAAAGGCAGAGACCCAAACCAGAATAATCTAAATGTCCTTCTCATTCCAAATTAATGAGACCTGGCTGGAGTATACCTTAAGCCATGCTGCAGGTCCCATCGCCATGACAGTATACCAAGACTTCCACCCACCTGGCAGTGAGCCCTGCTCTGGGTAGTGTGGAGGTACAATCGGGTGTGAGTGGCTTCCTCCAGGCCCTGCCTGCAGTGCAAGCAGACCCGGTTGTCACTCTTATCTGTGCAGATTTTGACCAATGCTCCTGTCTGCAGCTGTGGCCTGCACACTGTCCAGCCAGTGCCAGGTGACCCCCGACAGCTACGGCCTGGATGTCAAAAGTGTACATCTTTATAGTCTGTTTTTCTGCAAAGGGTATTGTCAGTCTCCGTGCTTCTAAAAACCCATGTCCCTTAATCAAGAGACAGCTGAACATCTCGAATTTCTTAGCATGCAGGCCGTGCATTACATCCCCCTGCTAACGGCAGTATTTTCAGGATGTGGTCGTCTCCAGAAGCCAGGGGTCTCCTGAAGTATGCCCTGGGTGATGAGGATTTGGTGGTGATAACCCTGGCTGTCACTCCATTCCTTTGACTCTCCAGAGATAATGTGGAGATCTGGTTTTGTAATTCAAATTCCCTTGCTTAACTTTGAAAGTAGGGCTTTGGCAGTACCAGAGCTGCATATGCTCACTGAGCACCATTGGCGGCTTGGCTGTGACAACTGAGTACCAGAGCAAGTGTGCTTACAGAGTTGCTACCCAACCGCAACCGCACCTGCTAACCTTTAAGCAATCCCAAACCATAGAACTTCTCAGTTGGGATTCCGTGGCCACTGCACGCGCTGTGGCTGTTAGCTTCTCCAGAAGCGATCTGTCACATTGTTGGGCGTCGGGTCGGGGATGGGACACGGAAGACGGAGGGAAGGGACCTCTGGGTCCAGCAGCCTGGGCCATGTCGAAAGTGGTTAGCTTATCTTACAAGAAAAGCCAGAAACTCTTACAGTCCTTGCGCGACCAGCAACGGCACTCCCTGGGCACTGGGTTTGAGAGTGCCAATATCCTCCTCTCACCCAAGTATCGCCTCAAAGACAAGGATCTGAGAAAGATCCACAAGGCTGCGCGTGTCGGGGATGCAGCCAGAGTACAGCAGCTCCTGCTTGGGAAATGCTGTGTGAATGACAGAGACAAGAAGAAGAGGTATCAGGGCCCAAGAGGGGAGGGGCTGTGGAGGAGGCGGGGTTTGTGCACAAGAAAGCCTCCAAACATGACATGAAATATTTACTATTTATGTCTCAAATGGAAAATATATCTTCATTTTATAGGTAACTTTTTCAAGTCAAGGAAAACACTAAACTCTTAATTATTCATACTTATTTATGCTGTGGAAAGCAGCCAGGGCCTTGCTGTAGTAGCAAAAACACTCTACTCCAAGTCCTAGATTTATAACTAAAATTGAGTGAAGTACAGGCTTGGGTATCACAATGCTATATAGATATAGAAAAGTATTTAGTGACCCTGGTAAGACAAGGGATTTTTATGTACTCTGCCGTATTGACATATCTTTAGGAAATAATGGAGTGTACACGCAATTTGTTTATCATCATTATTTAAAATGGCATTTTAAAAATAACCAACAGAACACATTTTACACATAAACCTCAGCGCATCCATAGGATAGAGAAAGATGGAGCTTCCACAACGGCATAGAAATGGGTCGAGGTTGGCACAGGTGGAAGAAGTACTTTGGGTACAAAGTGAGAAGAATATCAATTTGAAAGGCCACATATACACACAAATATCTGCTCCCGTACCAGCCAAAGCAATGACAAGTTGTTCTAAAAATTATTTTCTTTTTTTTTTAAATTTATTTATTTATTAAAGATTTCTGTCTCTTCCCCACCGCCGCCTCCCCTTTCCCTCCCCCTCCCCCAATCACGTCCCCCTCCCTCGTCAGCCCAAAAAGCAATCAGGGTTCTCTGCCCTGTGGGAAGTCCAAGGACCACCCACCTCTATCCAGGTCTAGTAAGGTGAGCATCCACGAAACTGCCTAGGCTCCCACGAAACCAATAGGTCCAGTAGAATCAAAAACCCGTTGCCATTGTTCTTGAGGTCTCAGTAGTCCTCCTTGTCTGCTATGTTCAGCGAGACCGGTTTTGACACAGGCTTTTTCAGACCCAGGCCAGCTGTCCTTGGTGAGTTCCTGATAGAACATCCCCATTGTCTCAGTGTATGGGTGCACCCCTCGCGGTCCTGAGTTCCTTGCTTGTGCTCTCTCTCCTTCTGCTCCTGATTTGGACCTTGAGATTTCAGTCTGGTGCTCCAATGTGGGTCTCTGTCTGTCTCCTTTCATCGCCTGATGAAGTTTAATATTCAGGAGGATGCCTATATGATTTTCTTTGGGTTCTCCTTCTTATTTAGCTTCTCTAAGAACCCGAATTATAGGTTTTAATTTCTTAGTTACAGTTCCAGTTCTCAGAGGAATCAGTTCTCTTTCTGTTGGCACATAGCTTGGTTTCATAAGCTAGAAGATACTCCTGTATTAATTCTGTATGTTGGCCTTTGCAGAGTCTTATCCTGGGGACTAGTGTGCAGTGTGCAGTTGGTTTTGAAGGAAGTTACCTGCGAACTTGCTCTTTCCCACTTACCTTGAATTCTAGAACGAACGTGCATTAAAGTTGTAGTAAACACTTACCATTACAACAACCCCTGGGAAGAATGGAAATAAGAACCCTTCTCAGGCAAGATTTCTCACTTCTTTTAGAGAGTGTGTCACATGCTTGAATTGGTGTTTCTGCTAACAATGTCTTTCAACCCAACGGGAATATATTTGTGGGCTTTTTGGAGACCACATTGCATGATATGCATGTTTGCTTTATATAGAGATTTATTGCATATTTGCAAACAACTCTAGGTTAATAACTCCACTTTAGTTGCATCCTTATGAAAACAAAGAATAACAACCAAAACTGATCACCACCACTGCAACAGATCATAAAGATACCCCTAAAAAATATTTATTCCCTCCTTTCATGCATTTGCTCACTAAAAGCATCCTAAATGCCAAATAGGCAGAGGACATATTTCATCTCTCAGCACACTTTCGTCCTGAGAGCCTTTGAGTTTCCCTGTTGAGGCTAACAAAGTGGAATATGTAAAAGGGAAGTAACAGAACTCAGCTTAGCCTTTTCTCCTTCCTTCAAATTAAAACGTTCTTTCATTGATCATTTGAAATTTGAGATCAACATTAAATACTCATTAAATACTGGCCTAAGTCCTTGGGAATATATGACTTTCATACACTGTATTTATCTGAATATTCAAAGGAGGAGCTAGACCTCCTTTTTGAGGAGTTCTCTTGGCTTAAAGTTTCTGGAAAAATAGTTTTTGTTGTTATTCAGAACTCTTTGCCCATGGTATTTTTAAGAACTAAAATTTATGTAATTGCCAAGCAGGCGGCTAGATCTTCCATGGACCTAAGAAAAATACAATATTTCATCAAGTGTGGGGCACCATGGATTCCTTGATGACCTTTATTCTGTGTATTAAGAAACTGTCCAAATGCTACCAGTCAAAAGCTACAACGTGTCATGAGTTCTAACTTGAACTCCAGCTCCAGAGATGTTCACTGTGAGGAAAGGGCACTCTAGACACAGTGGTCAGTCCTTAAAGCATACAGATGGGAGTGACTGATTCCTGGAAACACTGTCCTTCTAAGTCGGCACAGTAGTGACTGCAACACCTGACAAACTTTGGGCTTTGCTTGTGCTGGAAACTTTTTAAACCACTTCATATGGTTCTCATCCAAACATACGAGGGTCTTAGGAAACAGCCACTGCTTCAGTGCCCATTTTACTGATAGAAACATTGAGACCTGGAAAGGAAAAAACATAGTGAGTAACAGAGCTTAAGGCAAGAATCAAACCCAAGTGGAGCTAACTATAAAAGACACCTTTCTCCTTTCAAGTTACCCACTCTGGGCTGGGACAGAGCTCCATGGGAGAGCACCTGCCTAACACGTGTGGCCAGTTAGCTTCTTCTTGGTGTGATAAACACCATGACCAAAGGCAAATAGGGGAGGAGAGGGTTTATTCCATCTGATAACTCCAGGTCCCACTCCATCACTGGGAGATGTCAAGGCAGGAACCTGGAGGCAGGAACCGAAGCAGGGGACATGGAGGAGTAACACTTTCCACAGCTTGCTCAGTCTGCTTTCTTACATCACCCAGGACCATCTGCCCAGGGGTGGCACCACCCACAGAGGGATGGGCCCTCCCACATCAGTCATTAATTAGGGAAGTGCCCCCCACAGACTTGCCTACAGGCCAATCTAATGGGGACATTTTCTGCATTGAGATTTCTCCTCCAGATAATGCTAGCTTATGCCAAATTAACAAAAACCTAACCTGTGCAATGCTTAAAATACACACATACATGAACATACACACACACCCCTTTTATCCAGATACACTGTACTTTCATTGGAATAAGGATCATTAACAATAAATATTATAACTTCTTGGAAGAAAATTAAATATTTAAGTTTTTTTCTTTAAGATGAATAAAGTCTCATGTAGCCCAGGCTGGCCTCAAACTTGCTATGTAGGGAAGGATGCCTGAACTTCTGATCCTCCTGCTTTCACTTCTTCAGGGCTAGCCTGGAGTCATTCACCACCACACCCAGACTATGTGGCACTGTAGAACAGGGTGCTACCACCACATCTAGTCTATGTGGTACTATATGTCAAGACACTAGGAAAAGCACCACTCCATAAATATTTGATTTGAAGACAGAGGAGTTGCATGTGATTTAATGTTTAAAATCACCTGAGAGACTGAGTTTTTCAGGTCATGCTGTATAATTTCCTAAAAAGCCTTCCCTCCATTTTCACAGGACTGCCCTCCACATTGCCTGCGCTTACAGCCTCCCAAAAGTAGTGAAGGCCCTGATCGAGGGAAAGTGTGAGATGGACGCCGTTGACAGTGACAGATGCACAGGTCTGGTGAAGGTACGAGCAGCTCAGGACCTCAGCATGAGATGGCCTTGATTAAAATGCCTGCCATGGGAAGGAGGCTGTGTCCGTTTAAAAGAAGCAGACGGTGAATCCTGTAGGATGTTTATCCGCAATTCTTTGAAGCTGTGATCTGTTTCTTGGTGCAACTCCAACAGGCTGTGCAATGTAAGGAAGAAGAATGTGCCACCATTCTGCTGGAAAATGGTGCCAACCCGAATATTGTGGATGCCCAGGGCAACAGCGCTCTCCACTATGCTGTCTATTATAAGAACACATCACTTGCTGCAAGACTGCTTGAACATGAAGTGAATATTGAAGAGAAGAATAAGGTAGAGACCATACATAAGAAAGGGGTCGATTGACCCACTATATCTGTAGTGTGTGGAGAAGCCTTGTCTGCGGACACACAGGCACCATCTTCCATCTTGACAAGCTCAAGTGTACCTGGGATGACCTGTCCCCTTCTCAACAAGATCCCCGTCTATACCTTGACTAGCCTTGAACTCAATGTGTAGACCAGGCTGGCCTCAAACTCAGAAAGAGATCCACCTGCCTCTACATCCTGAGTGCTGAGATGAAAGATGTGTGCCACCGTACTCTGCCTCCAACATATCAACTCTTTAAGTGTTGATACTTTGAAGGAAGTGTCAGAGGGCACAGTCTTCTTGTAGTAAATATTTGTGAAAACATTGAATTGTTGAAGGTAAATCTAGCTTTTCTGCCCATTGCAAACCAACACAGGCAAGCATCGTTTACCTTGCATGTGGGCTTTACCTTAAAACTCAGAGCTAAAGCATTTGACAAGAAGAAATCTTGTAGTTGGACACCAGTTATATCAAAGAGATTTCTCTCCCATTGTTAAGGCTAGAAAGGATACATTGGAGTGGGATTGAATCAGAGATGCACAGGCCAGTTCAGAAACAAGGCCAACTGAGCAAAAGACCAATGTACTTGAAATTTCCCCAGCTGTGCATCAAGGTGATGTTCAATCTGGGCACCTCAGTTTGGGAAGAAATTCATGGAGTCCTAACTAGGTGAGGAAGTCAACTTCAGGATGGTGCTGAGGAAGGCAAGTTGAAACCTGGCGATGATTAAGTGGGAAACCAGAGTGAAGAACTAGTATTTCCCTCCTGTTAGACGTTCCTGGCAGAAAGAGCCGCTGGGATAAAACTGTAAATTCTCAAATATGCAATATGTCTCCAGAGTTTCCACAATGAAGTCAGCTTGCACTTTGAGTTGGCCAGTCTCTGTTTAGACCCTACGCAAGGAGACTGAATGCAATTTCCAGTTAGTGACTTTTTCTGGTTTTTTTTTTCTCCTTTGAACCAAAACCCCAAAGCAGAAAGGGAAAGCTGTTTGACTGTTTATACCTGTGCTGAGAACACAATGCGCAGCCTGTGTGACTGCACATATGTGGAAGACACAGCTCTGAGCCCGCATGACTGTTTTATACCTATGCCAAGGACCTGGCTCCCTGTATGAGAGGCACACATGTGCCACAGGTTCATGACCCAACTCCATGTCACTTGCTCTGCTCCTCCAGGCAAATTTCACTCTGCAGCTCTTGATTTATACATTGTTTTGATAAACAGCAGTTTCTTAAGTAATTAAGTTACAAGATCATCAATATTTAACATTAGTCTCTTAAAAGTGGGATTGAGTTTTAGAATGTAGACATTGCACAAAGATATATGAAAATACAAAGATATATGAAGATATATAATGAATTGTCACTATAGGGATAAGATTTTGTATTGGGTTTTGAGTATATATGCACATGTGTGCACATGTAAAGGCTTGAGTTTGCCCACCAGGTGTCTTCCTCTATTGCTTTCTTCCTGTTTTGACCGACCAGTGAGCCCCTGGGATCCTCCTGCCTCTCTCTACCTCCCAGTACTGGGATTACAAGCATGTACTGCCACATCTGGACTTTATATGGGCACTGGGGGTCTGGGCGCAGGTCCTCATGAACCTTATCCACTGAACCATCTCCCTTTCTATTAAGCTTTCTAATAGCTACACAATAAAAGAAAACTCGCAAACCACCTAGTCATAACCAAAGTTCCTTTGAAGCCAGGGTCTTTTAATTCAGAAGCCATTTTCTTACGAGCCCCTTGCAGAAGGAATGCCTGATATATCTGGGATCCTGACACCATAAAAAAGAGAAGCAAGCAAGACTCCTTAGCCACCTGGAGTGAACTCGCGCATCACTAGAAAGCTCTCTGCGGTGTATCCAAGCGGCTCCAGTTCCTCTAAAGCCAATTCCACTTCACAACTGTACTTTTCAAGTAGGGATTGATCAAAGATAAAAAGATTTTCTTAATACTGGATGTATAATGTACAGTTTTATAATAGTTCCCAGAGGAATATTACTACTTTTCTGTGAGACTCGGCATTTCTAAAGAAGTAGATATTCTTTGGAAGGTAAATTTAGAACCCCTATTCTGGAGATGAAGGTATAGCCCGCTAACTTCACTACTGTGGTTTAGAATCTGAGGGCATTAACATAAAACAAGATGTGGGTTTACATGGTTTATGTGGGATGAGAAATATATGGTTTTTGTGAGTTAAATTCTTTTTGTCATTTTGCAGAGTGGCTTCACGCCATTTTTACTGGCGGTCAGTGAAAACAAACTGAAGATGGCAAAATTTTTATCAGTGAAGAATGCTAATGTGCATGCAACTGATAACCAGAAAAGGTAGTATAATCCTCTAAACCTTAGTGGTGGTGTACAGTGGTAACAAGTACTCAGAGATATTGAATTAATACAAAACAGAACAATTTTATAATAATTGGGATTTAATGAGAACCCAACACAAATCATCAGCGCTATGCAGAAAAGGAATTATTCAGAATGGGCAACACAAAGAACCATGTATATTAAAGCATACGCCCTTACATATTTACTGGTGTTTGTAAACTAGCAGCTGGAGGTTCCATGTATTTTATTCTACTTTGATAACATAAAGACTCAGCTCATTTTTTTTGCCTCGATATTTATGTTCTTAATCTTTTCATAGCATTTTAACCTCTGCTTTTTATCCACTTTGCTTTAAAAGCTAGAGTAAGCAGAAACAGGAGTTAAAATGGTTTTGTCTTTGGAATGACTCCTTCAGAGAACTGTCCTTGTATAGTCTGAAGAATATTTAACCATATTAACCCTAAACGACTATTAGTTATTAGTTCCAGATGCTGTTATTTTTCTTTGCTTTTTATTTTAAACATACCTGGATATTTTTATTTGGGGTTGGCACTGGCATGGGGAAGAAACTGAGCTGTGCTTGGATAAAGCTTTGATGAAGACCAAGAGGTCGAGTGAAAACAAAGGAGATTGACTGCAGAGTCCCGTAAGACTGGGTTATGTGCCTGGCTTCCCCACTGGCCATGTGTGTGACTTTAGGAACACTACTTACCACTAGCCATGTTCCCCGCTGTGAAGAGCCGGGTCATCAGTCCTAAAGTTGCTTATGGAAGGTTCTGTATGCAGCATTTAGCTCTCTGCCTAGCAAGTGACTGTGAGCATCTGCAGCTCAAATCACTGACTGTCGCTATGGCAATTATTGCTGTACTAACTGTTGTTCCTTTGAGACTGGTCTCACTGTGTAGCCCAGGCTGGCCTCACTTTGTTGGCCAAGTTTACCTTGAAATTTCAGTGATCCTCCCACACCAGCCTCCTTAGTGCTGGAATGACAAGTGTGTACCACCATTCACGGATGATATGCTTTGAGGCCGGCAGATAGCTTTTTCTTAGGTGCCCTTCCACTGCCTATGAAGTATATATAATGCATCTTAGCACATTACACATGAAGTGGAGGAAAGACTATCTTTGGTGGTTTGCTTTGGTTCATTTGTTTATGAGACAGTCTTGCTTTGTATGGCAGGCTTGCCGAGAACTTCTTATGCAGTCCAAACTGGACTCAACCTCACAATCCTGCCTCAGCCCCCTAAGTACTGTGATCCCAGGCCTGCACCATCACACCTGATTAGAGTTCTTCATTTAAGTTTTACCAACCCTGGACACGTGCCCTTGGTGTAGTTATTGCCCACCAAAGGGCTTTAAGTTAGCAGCATCTATGACAAGTTGACACGGGTATGGGAGGCTCCGTACTTTATTTTCTTAAAGTCTCAAGACCTCAAGATGCTTGGCTTATCTGTTAATAGCCAAGTCTACTTAAACAATAAATAGAAAAATATTGCAAACTAGTCCTTCATTTTGTTAAAGTAGTAAGAGTGACGCATCGCTCTGCTCATTCAGAACAGCCCTCATGCCTGCTGTAAGTCATGACTCAACAGATATAGTTAGATTTATTCTTCAGCAAGGTGTAGACCTCTTTTGGAAAGATGCCCTTGGATTGACTGCAATCGATTATGCTGATGATTTTAAATATTATGAGTAAGTGCTTATATTAAATGTTAGTTACTATTAAACGGAGATTCCAAATAAACTACAATAATGCGTCTTATACCTCAGGGCAAGCTTCTTACTCAGTTCAGGTAGCTTTAGAGTGACAAGGACTTAGTCTATATTCATTAGCAGGTACCAAGCAAAGGCCACCTTGGAGGTAGCAGTGAGTGACAGATTCATAATCTTGGGCCTTCATTGTTTTGTTTAGTTTTGTTTTGTTTTTGGTGGTACTGGGAATTGCAAGCTTACCAAGCTCTACATTGAACTTTACCACCAGCCTCTATCCTAGGACTCTTAAGATCTTTATTCTTGGAAATCCCAGCACCATTCATCCCAAGTATTCCCCTATAGAACAGAGTAGAAATAGTGCCACATCTGTGATTCTATTGATCCTATTAGATCTATTATAATGATCTATTATGTCTAAAAATGTCTAGTTTAGCATTAAAGTGCTTTTTCCACCAGAATCCATTTTCCACAACCACCTGCTTAAATGTCCCTGAAAGCTAGGGGTTTGCTCAAGACCAGTGTCAGATGGAGCGGGGAAAAGTGGGGGGGGGGGCTTTGTTTCCCTTGAGTCTCTTGCTTCAGGGCTGCCGTGAAAGCTGTCACCGAGGTCCAGGAAGACAGCTAGCTGCCAGTCTGGGGTCTTCTCACAGCACACACTTAGACGTAAAGGCTCGGGGTGCTTAACAGTTGAGGCTTTATGGGGCAATACCATGAACATTTTAACACACTGAGCAAATGATTTTTACATCAGTATTAACTTTAATTATCATTTTTACAAAGCAATATGAAAATCCTTCTTGAATATAAAGAGAAGAGAGATGAGAAGTCTGAAAGAAGTCTGAACAAACTAGGTAAGAGTTACTCCAGGTGTGGCTACCCTAGATTTTAAAAACTAAGAGACAAAAAAAAAAAACTAAGAGACTATTTTGATAAGAGCAGGTTTAAAAATATCAATGCATAAAATGCCTATGCTCTTTGATTCATTATTGGCAGTCAAGAATTTACATGTTTGTTTTTTGGTTTTTTGGTTTGGGGTTTTTTGTTGTTGTTGTTGTTGTTAATTTATTTTTTTGGTGTTGGGACAGGCGGTTTCGAGGCAGGGTTTCTCTGTAGCTTTGGAGCCTGTCCTGGAACTAGCTCTTGTAGACCAGGCTGGTCTCAAACTCACAGAGATCCACCTGCCTCTGCCTCCTGAGTGCTGGGATTAAAGGCGTGCACCACCACCGCTGGCTCAGAATTCACATGTTTTTAAGAAATTATTTATAGATGTTTCCATCCTGAATGAATATTGTCTGAAGAAAAGTCCATTTAGTTATTCTAGAAACGAAAATTCTGTGTATATATTTTTTTATTTTTTTCTTCTATGTGTATTTTTATAAATAGAATACAATTTTCAAATTACCATATTGCCTAGTTTCTTACTTAGCAGATCCACTGAAGCAATTGGACTTATTATAAAAACATATCTTCTTTTTTTAAAAAAAAAAAACATCTTTTCCTTTTAGCTTTTGAAAAAACTAGATTGTAATTACTAGATGAATATTATGAAATAATTGCTGGTGAAACATGATGTATATAATTAAAATTTTATTATCAATTATTTTCTTGCTTAAATATACAGTTTTAAGTCTTTCTTTCTGATTTCTCTATGGCCCAATAGTGTGTTATTTAATCTTTGTGTTAGTAGAGTCACTCTGGTTTCCCTTGCTATTGACTTCCAGTTTCACTCCATTATGATTGGATAAGGGATATAAATATTTTAATTCTTTATATTTGTGCAACTTGCTTTATGGCCTAATGTGAGATATATTTCAAAGAATATTTCATTAGATGCTGAGAATAACATGTTTTTCATAGCTGTTGCATAAATGAGTAGAATATTTTGTGAATGTCTTCAAGTACATTTGATCTATGACATAAGTTAACACTGACTGGGGTTGCTTTCCTGGCTTTTGTCTTGTAGCCAAATGAACAGTTTTGATCAAACATTTGAAGCAGCTGTGCTGTGTCTTAGTGAAATAGCTGCAGTCTTTAGGAGTGTCCCTAAGTCCTTAGTTCAGAAAGAACACACTATGTGTGGACAGTGTTGGTGTATGGTAGAGATTCTGCTAACGAGACCACTGTTGGTCAGTGCCGGGATGGTGTCATGGTCCCTGCACATAGCAGTTTACTTTAAGGAACTGAAGTTTCACAGATGCCAATTTTCTTCCTCGCATTTGATAATTACAAAAGAGGAAGCAAGAGAGTTCTTGTGCATTCATGGCCTACAAGTAGTATAGTTAGAGTACATTTTAGACTACTCTTCAGGTTCAGTCTCAAGGAAATACGCCTAATAAAATATCAGAGTCTTATGCTTCTAATGTGCCCACTGTCCTCTTGAAGCCTGTAAATGCGTTCTACTTTTGTCTTTAGCAGTGGAGGGAAGTGCTGAAGAGGACTCTTCCAGAAGGTAGGACATCTAAAGACTTGATAACTGATTAGATAGCAGAGAAGAATGTGATGTTTTGAATGCTTTACCCTGGAAGGCCATACTGTTAGATTTTAAGATTGTTCTGGTCGTTACCAGAGCTTTGAAAAGTGTCTTTGTGGTTATTGTGGGAACCAGCCATGATAAGCTAAGTATGGACAGGTCACCCAAAGGAAATTCTTTCCTTCCAACCATTATCACCTGCCAGAGTAGAACTTGGCCAGGCCATCGATAAGTTTAATGGAGGCCTGAGTCTCAGTAGTTCACCCTGAAGCAATACCTGGTTGCAAGAAGAACCACAAACTGAGATTACCCAGGCACCACCCAAGAACGGACCATCCAAAGGAAATGCCTAACGTTCCAATGGATGTAAATAGGATCACCTGCCAGCACACACTCACCAGGACACCCCTAGATAAATGTCAACCAATCAGGGGTCCTGAACCTCAGAAATCCCTCACCCCCACCCTTACTACTATAAAAACCCAATTCTAACTGAGCTCGGGGCTCTCGGTTATTCCAATACGTTGGACATGTGGACAGACCGAGTTTGCAAACTTGCGTAAGATAAAGGCTCTTTGCTTTTTACATGTGGGACTCAGTCTCCTTGTTGGCTTTTGAGGGGACTTCACCGATTTGGGCCTGATAGTTGTAGTCTACTTTATACCAGTTAGGTGACTTTCATGTCACACATAAAGGTTGAGTAATTGGCTCGTGACTTCCTAACTGACATACAGCTGACCCAGATTTGACTGCAGTCCGACTGGCTTCCCTATGCACAGGATGATGGGGGTTGTATCACGCTGTATGTCCATATCAGTTCAGTTCAAACTACAAAACTCAGTCATGAAGTGCCTGGTCTGGAATTTTCCTGAGCATCCCAGTCCCAGAAAGAGTCCCCATTTTTGACAAACGCAGTGGTACTAGGCCTTTTTTTTTATTGGCTTGGTTTTTGGAATATCTTTACTTTTTTTTTGACAATTCCATATATACAATGTGTTTTGACCACACTCACCTCCCTTCACCATCTCTTATCCCTTTCCACGACTGCTAAAGTCTCAGAACCTTGTTTTCAACCATGAAAGGCTTCACGGCAGTTCCCACTCAGCTGTGGCTTGGATCCATTGGTTGTATGTAAGCAAGATCAGGAAAGTTTGGAGTGGGAGTATTTTAACAGACATGAAAAAAATCTTAACTACAGTGTTTAATTAATCATACCAAGTATGAGTTTAGTGGATTTTTTTATTTCTATACTTACTGTTTCCCCGGTATTGTTTTCCTTAGGCCACTGCCCATGCCTCGTTCCCTGAAGTGTTTCCCTCTGTTATGAAATGCCTTTTATCCCCTCAATGACTAATCTTTGCTTGATTGTTTTTGTTTTGTTCAGCTCTTCTTTGAATTTCTTGTTGTGGAATATTACTTTATGTAAAGATGCGTTACATTTCTTTATATTGTAGAATGTTACTTTAATCGTGTAAAGCTGTGTCATATTTGTTTATGCTGTATTTGCTTAATGATATAAAGATGTGTTGCATTTGTTTATAAGATGTGTTACATTTGTTTATGCTGAGTTTGTAGCTGCCATGTGGGTGCTGGGAATTGAACCCGGATCCTCCAGAAGAACAGTCAGTGCTCTTAACCACTGAGCCATCTCCCCAGCCCTGCTGAATTTGTTTAATGATGTAGAGTTGTGTTTCTTTGCCTTCCTAATGCACCTGGCTAGTCTAATAAAAAGCCGAACAGCCAATAGCTAGGCAGGTGGGGCTGGAAGGCAGAGAGAATAAGGAGGAGGAGGAATCTAGGCTGGGGGAGAAATGAACAAGAAAGAACAAGGGGGAAAGAAAGGGAGATGCCTGGGGCCAGCCAGTCAGGTAGCTGTCAGACAGACAGACAGACAGACAGACATGGAGTAGGACATACAGAATGAAAGAAAGGTAAAAAGGCCCTGAGGCAAAATGTAGATGAAGATAAATAGATTAAGTTATAAGAGCTAGTGGTGGAAGCAGATGCAGAGATACACAGCTAAGCACTGGGCCAAGCTTCCAGAGACCAGTGTAAGAGAGGGAGGAGCAATAATATGAGCAAAAAGGTCAAGACCGTGATGGGGATACCCCCAGAAAGAGCTGACCTGAGCTAGTGAGGGCTCACTGACTGGACTGATAGCAGGGAACCTGTACAGAACCAAACTAGGCCCTCTGAATGTGGGTGAGAGTAGTGTGGCTTGGGCAGGCTGTGGGGCCACTGGCGATGAGGCCAGAATTTATCCCCTGTGCTTGAAGTGGCTTTCTGGAGCCCATTCTTCTTGGAGGGATGCCTTGCTCAACCTAGACATAGGCCTTGATCGTCCTTCAGAGTGATGTGCCAGACTTTGTTGACTGCCCATGAGAAGCCTTACCCCTCTGTAAAGAATGGATGGGGAGTGAGGTGGGGGGAAAGTGGAGGGAGTGGGAGGAAGGGAGGGAGTGGGAACTGGGATAGGTATGTAAAATGAGAAAAGATCATTTTTTTAAACTAATTAATTAAAATTTTAAAAAAAGAGCCAGTGGTACTAACGTAAGGTAAGACCAAACATTCATAACTAATAATAAGTCTATGTGTCATGAATTGGGAACTTGTTGGCAGTCCAAAAAAAAAAAGCCTGCTACACTTTCTAATCTTTTATTTTTCATTTTTGCCAGTTACATATTCCTACTTGTCTGTAGATAGAAGCAAAAACCCATAGAATTTAAGTATTTTAAATAAACTTATAATCAAAATATGCTCTGGCACGTCAACCTGTTTTTCATTACTTATTTATCTGTTTATTTATTTATTGGGGAAAGTGCCTGCACATGCCATGATATCCAAGTGGAAACCAGAGGGCAACTTCTTCCCTTTCTTTCCTTCCACCGTGTGAATTTCAGGAATCAAACTCACATTGTCAGGCTTGGCAGTAGGCATCTTGCCAGCCCCTTGACCTGTTTTTATATCTTACGCAAAATATTGTTTTGATAGATAACCTGAAACTCACAAATAAGTAAGTGACTCGTCTGTACCTGGTAAGTGACAGGAAGGAGATTTGAACTTGAGTCCTAGCGTCTAAAGCCTGTCTTCTTCCTTATTTGTCATTCTGTAAGTGTCTCGATAATGGAGGAGGAGAGCGGGTACACTGAGTTCAAACGAAGACTAGCCAGCATCCAGAGTGTCTCTCTGTTTCCCAGTTCATCATCTGACCCAAAAGTAAGGTACCCTAAAAGTAATTCCTCACAAGACACAGTAGTGCATGTCTGTAATGCCAGCACCCAGGGGGCTGAGGCAGAAGGATTGCCATGAGTTTGTGGTCAGTCTGGGATATACAGGGAAAAATAAGCCACCCAACCTATGTAGCAAGACCCTCTCTCAAAACATGAAAGAATCATTTTATATTTTCTTCATGAATTGTCTCCTCTGGTGTGCACAATGATAAAGTTTTCAAAGAGTAAATCTGTAAACATATAAAATATCCATTCCTATCCTGTCTTCCTATGTTATGTTCATATATGTTACACATCTGGAAGACTGGCTTTTTACCCACTTATGTATAGAATATCCATTACAGGAAAAGGGAAATTTATATTCTAGCCCACAAAAAAAAAGGTCTCCTGTGGTTGGCCAGGATTCTGTCTGAGCTGTCTATACCATCCCCAGTAACTATAGTATAGTTTAAGCACACCATTTTCATAGCCTGTTTCTCCTCATTCCCATGCCTTATCTTGTGTTCACTCTGTCTTGGTTCAGAAAACAGCCTACCCACCTGCCTTTACCTCCTCTGACCTTGATTTAAAAAAACCACCCTGTGTTTATAGCATTTCCTGGGCTTCAAAGTAACAACTTTATCCTTAGCAATAATCATTTCCAAAGCAAAAATTCCAGATAATTCATTTCTGTTCACATTTGGTAATTTCTGCTTACATGTGAAACAGAGTGTGTCTTCTCCCTCCAGCGTGATGCAGGACGCTGCCTATCCTTGACGGCACAGTAAACACTGTGGTCTTGGTAGCTGCATTCTTGGTGAGTGAGTAGGTGAATTAATGTATTTTCTGAAGTCTTCTTTTTTCTTCTTTTTAATAGGAAGGACCAACAGAGCCAGAAAGTGGAAAAAATGAAAAAGGTGATGTTTCAGGAAAAAGAAATTGCGATTTGCTTTGTGTTGAAAGGGGGCATCAAAGCATTAAAAATGGTGCTGTCAGGTGTCTATGAAAATCTGCTAAGCTACAGTGAAAATTTTAAGACAATCAAAGGTGGAATTAATTACTCTCCTAATTTCAGGAATTAAGAGACTAAGGTTAGAGGAACAGGAGCTCAAGGACCTCCTGGAGCACATTGTAGAGGCCAGCCTCAACAGGACACTAAAAGATAGGGAGGGAGAGAAGGAGGGGGAAAGGAAGGAAGGAAGGAAGGAAGGAAGGAAGGAAGGAAGGAAGGAAGGAAGGAAGGAAGGAAGGAAGGAAAGAATTAAATATAAATTATATAGCTCCAATCATAATCTCCATTTCTTTACAATGTTTGTACCCTTTCACCCCTTTGTGATGTTCATTGCTCACTGAAATTTGGCTTTTCACTTTAGAACCTATTGGTTCTTATTTTCTCTAACTCTTTTACAAAATTGCATATGGGTAATTTCCAAACTGCCCCAAAAACCTTGTGGAAGAATCTGTCACTGCCTCAGGATAACCAGTGATTGCCTGGATAATTACGGCAAGTTTAGGCAATTCAGTCTTTTTTTTTCTGCGAGCTGGAGAAGTGGCTCGGTGGCTAAGAGCACTTTCTGCTATTACAGAGGGCCAGGTTTCAATTCCCAGCATCCATATGGGGTCTCACAACCACTCCAGTTCCAGGGGACCTGGCACCCTCTGCAGGTACCAGGAATGCACACAGTCCACTCATATGCAGTCAAAATACCCACATACATAAAATAAATGTATATATTAAATATGTTTAAAAGTATATATATGAACTAAATAAGCAAAATTCTCTATTCTCCCAATGTCCTTGTTTATCGTGTTCTATTTTGTAATGTCTCATTTCCCTGAGGGACAGTCCTAGGGAGCGGCTTCTCATTACACATGTGCATTTGTCAGCAGAGCTGGCTGGAGGGGCGACATCAGTGCACAACCCGAGGAGGCTCGATGGCGGAGGAGTTGACCAGCTCCAGGTCTGCATTAGCTTCTCTCTATATTCCTCTCTAATGCTGTACCTTTTGCATGGGACAAATAAAATTACTCTTTATATAGAATATTATAATTATTATCAAAATTTTACATCCAGCATTTATTTTTCGTCACTCTAGCTATAAAACTTAACCTCGCCTTAGAATCTATAGTCACTTCTAGCAGCTGCCATTGGAATTGGGAGAAGCTTTCTCTGAATCTTTCCTGCTGTTCTGTCTGTGTAATTAGCTCACACAATGAAGGTGAGATGAACTCTGAGCTGTGTTGTTACAGAGTTGGAGCTGAGCGTGGTTGTGTGTCATGGCCACTGGTTAGATTCCTATAGGAGACATGACTCTAGACCTTGTGTTTGTGGTTTTGTGTTAGCATACCCTAGTGCCCTGTTTACAGAAGTAATCCCTAACTGTGGATTCTGATCATCTTCCAGGGCTGTTTAATTTAAGTAAACATTATTATATATTAACTCATTTAATATATGCCCATCGTATGATATGTAAACATTTCCTTACACGTTGGCCTTGGCAGATGCAAAATGAATGATAAATATTTTGAAAATTGGGAGCAGAAGAGAATTGACAGAAAATTCATAGTGACAAAAATATTTGAGAAAACCTAGATGAATTTCCCTCTTTTTAATAACCACAACCATGAGGACATTCAATATTCCTGTGATAAAATGATGATGATGATGATGATTACGATGATGATATGAGGATGATGTCATTGTCTTCATTGTCATCTGGGTTTTGAACCTAAAATTTAACCCATGTTTTCTACTTCTCAGTAAAGTTCTAGCGCCAGTATTCATAGTTCTTCAATATTTACATGTAAATTTTCTGGGTTTTCTTAAGAAGTTGAGAATCCTGTTGACTCAGATTCCTCCTCTTTCCTTTCTCCTCTTCTGAAACAAGACTGTCTATGCAGTTCACCCTACTGGTCATGACTGAACAGATTTGTTCAACTAGGAAATGTACCTTTACTTTTAAATACCAGGTCCTACCTGAAATGTTTGGCTGCCTCACCATGTGTGGGAATAGGAAATAGGTATTGTTGGTGTGGTGCTTGTGTGGGGAACTGGAAAATCATTTTCTCGTGTTGTAGTGATCCTTGACCGTGCCTCATCCTATGATCACATAAAGATCTCCTCTTTGGCCAAGTAGAGTGGCACATGTCTCTACTCGTGACATCCAGGAGGTTGCAACCAGAGGTTCACCAGTCCAAAGCCAGCCTGAGCTACATAGTGAGATCCTATTTCACAACAGCAAGCTTTTGGGGATGGAGTCAGCCTCAGAGCACTTGTCTGCATGTGCAAAGCCTAGGTTTGACCCTTGTCCCTGGAAATATGCCTTCTGCCCAACAGATATGCTATGAGCCCTTGTGTTATTGACCAGGAAGGCCTGAAAACTCTCAGTTCAAATGTTCTTCTCTGAATGCTGAGTGCTTGGACAATGTGTACTTGGCATAAGCCTCACTTACAATTGAAATAGAAACTTTTGGAAACATAGTTGAACTAAGGAACCTTCCTGCAGCATACAGAATTTTTGGTTTACAATAATATATTTTATCCGAAGTACAGATTAGAATAAAGTTCTAAATAAGTAAATATCATATGTGGTAACACACGACTGTGTATGCAGTTTCACAGTTGGCATCTGCGATAGATGTCAGGATTCCCTAATTATACTGTTTTCTCTTTTTGGTGTCAAAATTTCAGCATTCTTGGTTGGTTTCTATCATTCATTTACAGTGTCTTGGTCTGTGTTCTATTGCTGTGAAAAGCACAATGACTGTGGCAATTCTTATAAAGGAAAGCACTTAACTGGGGCTGGCTTACAGTTTCAGAGGTTTAGTCCATTATCATCATGATGGGGAGCATGGTGGCATGCAGGCAGAGAGAGACACTGGGCCTGGCTTGAGGGTTTGAAACCCCAAAGTCCACCCCCAGTGACACACTTACCCCAGTGACACACAGCAAGGCCACACCTGCTCCAACAAAGCCACACCTCCTAATCTCTATCAAGTAGCTCCACGCCCTAATGATCAAACATTCAAATCTATGAGCCTTTGGGGTCTATTCCTGTTCAAGCCACCACAGCATTTAACTATATATAGCAAATAACTCTTTTCCTGAAATCCATGATGCTTTCTCTGAGTAAGATTTCAGTTCCTACACTTTACAGATGTATTCTAATTTATCTTCTAAGTATCTGGTTGCCTTGATTTAAGAAGTTACAAGTAGAGATATTGACCCTGAGCTTCTCTGACTCCCCCAAGACTCTTCATTGAGGCATTCTCTGTTTTGTTTTCACACCCCACACAAGTAGAGTAGAAACACTGAAGCAGGGGAAACACTAGACTCCCTTCTCCCTGACATCGCCTACCTTCTTACTCACAGGCAACTTCATTTTGTGCTGGATGACAACTCCATGTCTTACCAAGGGAATATGCTTTCAAGCCAATGACAAAAAATACCCTACCCCTTCTTTATATAGACACACCTTTATATGTGTCTACAAAACTGCAAAGATGAACTCTCAGGTATATATTTATGACGTTGGGACTTAGATCCCAGTCACAGAAATGCAAGAATTTGCAGTGTAGCCTGAAAATGTCTTTTATAAGGAGTGGCTTCAATTCTCTGTCTGAGCTGCCCATCTCTGGTTCAAACACACCATTCCACAGCCCCTGCTGGCCGAGTTTCCGTGCCGCATCCCTCTGCTCATGCTCCCCTGGTCCAGAATGGCTTTCATACTTCCCTTTGCTTTCTCTGCTTTCACATATCACCCTGTGTTTGTAGCATTTCCTGAGCTTCAGGGGCAGAACTGGCTTTTCTTTTTTTAATCTTTTAAGTGATTTATTTATTTTTATTTTGTGTGCATTAGTGTACCACTAAAGTGTAATGTCTTTATAAAGGTGTCAGACCCTTTGGAACTGGAGCTGCAGATAGTTGTGAACTGCCAGATGGGTGCTGGGAGTTGAACCTGGGTCCTCTGGAAGAGTAATCTGTGCTCTTAATGACTGAACCATCTCTCCAGCCCAAGCTGACTTTTCTATATGTCCCTCACTATAATCATTTCAGCTGTAGGAATAATGAATGATTCACTTCTGTTCTCAATTGTTAAACATAACTCGACTCAAGCTTGGATGGAAAAAATCATCTTCTGCTTCCAGTTTGAGTAATGGTTGTGGCTTGGTAAACACAGCAATTACGTGATGTAGTGGGTGGGTAGGTGAGTAAATAAATGTTTTCACAGTGTGTGTTCCCTTTTCTCATCTTTGATAGGAAGGATTGGCTGAACCAGGAACTGAAAGAAAAGAACAAGGTGATGTTTCAGGAACCACACACTAATTAGCCACACCCAGTTATCACACTCTGCCTTGTGTAAAAAGGGGGCAGCAAAGCCATCAAAATAAAGCCAGCAAAAATCTAGGAAAGTCTGCTAAGCTAGAATGCAGTTACGACAGTTCCGGGTGCAGGGTGGAACACTTTTGTAGAATCCGGAATTAAAAGGATGTAGTAGGAGAACAGTGAGCTCCAGGGTGACCTGGAGTACACAGAGATCCAGTCTCACAGCAACAAAGACAAACAACAAACAAACAAACAAACAAATGCAAAATGAAGACTAAGTGTGTAGACTCAAGCATGATGCCTGTGTCCCTCCAGCATGCTTCACCCTGTTACCCTCTTTGCAATTTCAATGCTTTCAATGGGGCTCTTTGCTGGAAAGCCTGTTCTTAGTCATGCCGACTATTCCCCTTGGCTACAGCTCACAGAGGCCACTTCTAGTCTGCCATCTTACCTGTCTTCTTGACACTGAATGCTATCTAATGTGTCCCCAAGAAGATGAAACATTTGGACAATTAGAAATATTTTTATTTAAATATATTTATATATTTAGCTAAAATTCATATTGAATTAAAATTTCCCACTTGCAAAGAGAAAATGGAAATGGTCCTTATTTATTGTGCTCTATTTTGTAATGTCTCATTCCCTGTGGGACAGTCCTAGGGAGCGACCTCTCATTACACATGTGCATTTGTCAGCAGAGGCGGCTGAAGGGACGACGTCAGTGCACGACCCATGGAGGCTCGATGGCGGAGGAGATGACCAGCTCCAGGTCTGCATTCACTTCTTGCTATATTCCTTACAAATTAATGCTGTTTCTTTCCATTTTGTAGGTTAGAGTAGATCAAAAGGGAATACTTTACCTAATAATCATTATGCCATAATTTCCTATCTAGTATTTATTTTTTCATAACTATTAATATATTCTCTCACAATTTTACACATGTATATAACACATTCGGGTCGCACTTACTCCACCCCTTATCCCTACCACCACCAAACTCCCCCTCCCAACAAGTTCCCCTTCCACTAGCATAGCTTTTCGTTTTGTTTCCTTTTTGTCTGTGACACACTGAGTTTAACCAGGACTCTTTGTCTTCATGAGCATGAATGCGGTACTATCCCCTGCAGTGTTAGACACCAGTCATAAAACTTAAATATGCCTCAGATTCTACAGCAACTTAGAGCTAAACTTCATTTTAATTGAATTTTTTTCTCCGAACACATATGCAGAGCTTCCTCACAGATGAAGAAGTTGGGATAAACATCTGAGCACTGTTATTATGGTTGAAGCTATGAGTGGTTAAGAGCCCCTGCATGGGATTCTGATAAGTCATTATTCCATAACCTTGTATGTTAGCAGACCCCAGTGCTCAGTTTACAGAACTACTTTCTTAATGTGGATTCTGATCATCTTCAATGCCTAACTAAATGATGTGGGAGTGTCATATATCAATCTGTTGATTTCATTGGTTAAGCAATAAAGAAACTCCTTGGCCCTGATAGGTTAAAACATAGGTGGGAGGAGTAAACAGAATAGGATGCTGGGAGGAAGAGGAAGTGAGCTCAGACCCAACAGCTCTGCTCTGGAGCAGAGACGCCATGCTCCGCTCTCCCAGGCAACTCCGACCCAGGATGGACGTAGGCTAGAATCTTCCTGGTAAGCGCACCTTGGGGTGCTTACACACATTATTAGAAATGGGCTAAATTAATATGTGAGAATTAGCCTAGAAGAGGCTAGATAGAAATGGGCCAAGCAGTCTTTAAATGAATACAGTTTGTGTGTTGTTATTTCGGGCATAAGCTAGCAGGCGGCCGGGGTGCTGGGGACGCAGCCCCGCCGCTCCTATTACAACTAAATTAATGTATTGTTCGTTTAGTCATTTAGTATTTAATTCACTACAAAAGTCTTAACTAAAATTCAGGAGTTGTTTGTCTACCTTCATTTTATGTGGAGAATGGATCAGGAAAAAGCCATTTTATAGAATTATGATATGTAGGGGTTTTTTCTTTTCATCTTAACTTTGGCAGATATCAAATGAATGACATATTTTTAAAGAAACAGAAACAGCAAAATTATAACATTAAAAATGTCTTTTGTAGGGCAGGTCAGCCTGGTCTACATAGCAAGCTCCAAGGCGGTGGAGAAAACACAATGTCGTTTGTGGTTTGTTCATGATTATCTGTCAGCTGCCCATTCTATTCTGGTACCATGGTCCAGTTTAAGAACGGAACCTTCACAGCCCTCATTTGCCTTGGGTTGTGCTGCCCTGGCAACCTTCACAGCTCTCTGTACCTTCCCTGACTCTGACAATACCACTCTTGTTGTGTTGATAGCATTTCCTCCTCCTTTGCAGGTAGAACTGCCTCTTCCCTTCCACGTTCCCTTATGATCATTTCAATTATATGAATAATGGATGGCTCATCTCATTTTTATCATAACTCTGCTTCAGCTTGAATAGAGAGCAGAATCTGTCTTCTGTCCTCAGCTTCATTGGGCTATGCTTACTGTTTGATAAAACAGAAAATAACTGTGGCCCTAACAACCGATTTATTTTAGTGAGTGAATGAATAGGTTTCATGACATCCTTTCTCCTTTTGCTTTTAATAGGAAGATGCAACCAAGCCAAGGGCTAGCAAAGAAGATGAAGGTAGAGTTTCATAAAAGCACAGCTCACACTCCATCATACAGTGGGGAAGGAGACAAAAACATTAAGTGTAACACATCAATATCTGTGGAGAATTTCTAAGCTTTAGTGCAATTTTAAGATAATCAAAGGTGGTTGATCAAACACTTGTAATCCCAGAAACCAAAAGGCTGGGTCAGAAGATTATAAACCCTAGGATATCCTGGGGTACATGGCAGAGTGCAATGTCAAAACTGTAAAGGAAAAAAAATTAGGGCAAGTACAAAAGGATTAATTCTGTGTAAATCCAAATGACACCCATCCACACTTAATAGTTTTCTTTTGGTCTGTACTTCTTTTGATGACCACCTTAAGTCTCTGAAATTATTTTTTTCTTTTGGTTGCCATTTCACTGAAATATGAGCAATGGTTTAAGATGTATATGCATGTCTTAGATTCACAGTAACACATGTTCTATCTCACATTTACAGATGTGGCACACACATTAGCCACAGAAAAAGAGGATAAAGACGAATCATCCTGGGATTCTGAGGTATCGTCTGTTCTGTTACTATTTTTTAATGATTATTGAGGGAAATTATCACTGAAAGGCATATTTTGACTTCCTCACTTCCGCCATTCTTACCAGAAACTATCCCCACGTGTTTCACCTGGCATCCATTAGGACATCATGGGGTCGTATGTTATTGCAGGGTGGAACAAGTCTGGTACTCATTCACATCATGAAGGCTGTGTGGTGCAAAGCAAATGCCCAGGCTGTGAGTGTAAAGGACTCGGCGTGGCTCTGAATTGTATGTTAGAATTGAAGGCGTGCACCAGGTCTACCATGGTTGAGTGATTCTGTTGCATGTAAAAAGTCCTAACATTCGTTTAGACCTGTTATACAGAGCTGTCCTCTGAGCAGAGCTGCCATCACCCTCAGGAGTTCCGCTGAGTCTGCTCCCAGAACATCACAGCAGGCACTGTTAACGGTCTTCATGACTTCATGGAAGGAAGAGGTGGGGAGGGTCACGGAACCCTCACCTGTGTGTTCAGCCACCCCTCTCAGCCAGTTGTGTGCCATTCTTCTTTAATTGCATGTGGTCTCGGGGTCCCTGGGAGGAGCTAGATGATATTGGTTGGGATGGATTACAGGAGGGGACTCCATCCGCAGTCATGAGAGAGCTATCCTCCCTCCTGGGTGTAGGCCTTTCAGTGTGGCTGCTTTAAAGTCAGCCATGCTCCTGCCCATAACCTCTTACCCATGCCTCTGTAATTGAGCCTAATCAACTCACTGTCGCACAGAGTGAACTTTGGAGGAACTGCACCTCACTTTCACTGAAACTATTCCAGGACGTGTTGTTTACATCTCCCCAATGGATGGAGGCTTGGCAACAGGACCTTAAGTCTTCACAGCTTGGAGTTTCATAGGATCATACTTGGCCTTGACGTGGCTGATGCTCTTGGTTTTGATGTGTATGTGAGAGCATTTCAGGAGAAGGAAAATCAGGGGATCATAAATGTAATGGGGCGTGATACTGATGACGATGATAATAAATTAACTTCATTTCGTATGCCTGAATAGATTAGTGAAGAGTTTTAACAGTGAACCGGTAGCAGCTGCGTTTGTAGTGACCTAGCTGTAAACACGGTTTGTCATCTGCATAGATGTATCCACACAGTGTTTAAAGTCAAGCATGTTAGGCTTTCGTTCAGTCTTTTAGGAGCTCTGTATTCTTAGATGAAATTATTTATCCCAACAAAAATGGTACAATATCTTGCCCTGAGTTTATATAATTATATATTTATAAGTATAGAAAAAAATTACCACAGTTTGAAAGTTAAATTTGTTTTAAAATATAAAGCAAGCTGACTTCAGTTATAGTTGTGACTTAAGAAATAGTGATGACCATGGATGCAGCGTTATGAAGGGAAGCTCATTCCATTCCACCATGAATACAAGGCTATGAATGGAAGCTCATTCTATTCCATTGAGGATGCAGGGCTGTGGATGGAAGCTCATTCCATTCCACCATGGATGCAGCGTTATGAATGGAAGCTCATTCCATTCCACCATGGATGCAGCACTGTGGATGGACGTTCATTCCATTCCAAAGAACATAACCTGGAGAACGGGAAGGAATGGTCTGAGTTGCTGTCTCCTGAACATGACATGGCTGCTTCACTCATGACTTTACAGCAGCTATGGCTTTCTGCACAAGATCTGGTCGGAAAGATCTCTGCATAGATGGGGTAGATCGCTCCAAGACTTGCCCCTTCCTGGGGAGCTAGTGGCAATGGAGAGGCTCAGGAGGGACAGTCGTTCCTAATTAAGCATGTGACCACTAGTAGGTTTCCTTCACTCCAGTGGATGGCCCCACACCCATGCTCATTGGCAGGACTAACTGGACTTAGTGAGTTACCAAAGAAAAGACATGCAATTGGAAAGGGGCATAGGATGGGGTTTGTGATGGGAATATGGAGGTATATGTGATCATATTTTATTATGTACATGCATGAGATTCTCAAAAATAAAAAACAATTTATGATATAAACTCTAGCTCCCAAATTCTTGAGAACAATCAGTTGAGATGTTCTTTGTACTTAGTAAAAGGACTCATTGTTGGTATGTTTATCAAATATTTTTCCTATACAAATACTTTGAAAGTTCTTATTCACTTAGATGAAGGAACTTTTCAATGTCCTTTTTGTGCCTGTGATACACTGCAAAGCATCATGTCAGAAGACATAACACGGGGGATAAATTGTGTGAAGATAATAGTGTTTCAGAATATAGTTGCTGTACTGTAGCAAGTGTATTTTTAAGAACATGCCCTCTGAACCGGGCAGTGGTGGTGCACACCTTGAATCTCAGCACTCGGGGGCAGAGGCAGGAGGATCTCCGTGAGTTCGAGACCAACCTGGTCTACAAGAGCTAGTTCCAGGACAAGCTCCAAAGCTACACTGAAAAAAAAAATGCCCTCTGACCAGGTGGTGGCAATGAACGCCTTTAATGCTAGCACTCGGCAGAGGCAGGCAGATCTCTGAGTTGAAGGCCAACCTGGTCTATAGAGCTAGGACCAGGACAGCCAGGACTACATAGAGAAACCCTGTCTTGGGGCAAAAAAAAAAAAAAAAAAAAAAAAAAAAGACTATGTCCTCTGCTTTGAAGTGAGGGATAAAGGTAGAGTTGCAGCCACTGAAGTTAATCCTGGAGCAGTCTGCACATCCATAAGTATTTCCCATATAAGCGCATTGATGGCAGTCAGGAGTCACTGAAGATAAAAGAGCAGCCGGTCTAAAGAGCATTATTATTGCCCATTAAAAATCCTGGCTTTTTGGGATATGTTTGTTTTATTTTTATATCAAATACCTTTTGAAACAGCATTTATCTGTTCAGAAAGTGCTTTGTGCAACTCACTCTTGGTGTTAAATTTTACAGAGTGTCTCTGAGACTCTTCCACTTATTTGCATTGGTGTTGATGGAATGTTACAAGTAAATGGCCAAGCAGTAGGTAAGAGCTGTGTGGTTAAAGCTGCCATTTGACCTGGCGGAATGTTTATTCAAACACGACCACAGGTGTCTACTAACAATCAAGGGCTGTTTCCTATTGAATGCACAGAAAGGAAATGGAGAAATGAGATGATACTAAGTCCTATGTTTTCTCTGGTTTTAGCCATGGGTTCTGTTGAGGAGGACCCTCTAAGAATAATATTTCCTGTTCAAGATTCTAAGACCAGAGGAATGGGAGGAATTAAGAATATGAAAAGTGGGAATGAAGAATAAAAAAGCCTAGAGTACAGAGGCTAAGTGGGGGTAAAGAGGCAAATACGTGTACCATAAGCTATGATGTACCATATGTGTGTGTGTATTACATAGTCTTCATAAGGTAGCAGATCAATATGACAATATGGTAAGGCTAAAGTCTACTGCTCAGTAGACAAGAAGTGGTAATAGTGATGACTTTATAATGTATTAGGAACAAACCCACAGCCGTAGAGGACTGTTTGACACGGAGAAGTTTTCAGGGGAGCAGGGCACAAAGGGACCATGTTGTCTGGGTGCTTTCACAGGGGTAGGGAGTGATGAGCAAGTTGAGATTACTAACATGAGATGGATTCGGTATGATAAGAGCTCCAGAGAATGTTGGGATCAGAAAGGACTGCTACTGACTGGGACAAGTCTCATCCACTCATTTTTTCTATCTCAAATATCAGTCTTCAAAGCCAGAGATTCACTGATATTAATTATATACAAAATTTAATTGGAATATTCAAGCATTGGACTGGTGTTTTAAAAGAGAACTTATGTTCATTAAGACATTTGTTTCATAAAAAGTCCTTTACTAACAGCAGTGTCCAGTCATAGGGAGAATTTCCTGTGGATGAGAGGAGGTAGATTGTGTGTAGTCAGAACTCATTTTAAACACTACAAAATCATCAAAAGACAAGTTTGATTAATAAAAAATCCTTTAAATTGTCTTATGGCATATTAAACCATAGTCATTTCAGATACAAAAGACATTATGAAGTTATTCACATTCTTTTGATACTCTTGTTACTTTTATTAAATATGGCCCTGGTTTTAAAGTATAGAAACTTACTAAGATATGCTTGGGGAAATGAGTGTATTTTTTTCCATCTGAAAACTTTATTTATTTCAGTGTTGAAAACATGTATTATCTCCTACCTGTGGTTTAAACACTCTTGCATGGGGTGAATCAAGGAACTTCGGGCCAGGCTCAGTGGTCATGAAAAAAGGAAACAATTTGGAAGCCTAAAATGAATTCTATCTTAGGCCAAAGTGATAGAAAGCTTTTGGTCCTCTAAATTGCAGGAGAAATAGAATACATGATCAATATGTGATGCACTAGAGATACACACCATAATATCCCACCATCATCCTTGGCGTTTCTTGTCTGAAGGTCATGATTTGTTCTAATGAGAGACCACTACTCTGTATCGGTTAGCAGAGCCACACTGGCCTGCATTCTCTCTCCTCTTGGCTGCGGTTACTGGAAATGTAATCTCACTTCTGAAATGTCATCTGCACGTTTTACTGAACCTACATTCCTATGTCTTTTTCTTTACAATACATATCATGTTACCTGCACATTTGCAAAAGATTGATACCTGTAATAGCCCTTCTCAAAGAAGTACACAGAGATCCAGTTCTGTCATAGGAATGCACAGATGTATGTCTGGCTTTGTTGTATTTAAGAATAATTGACCAGGTGTCTCCCTTTGCATTTTAGAAAATCCGGAGAAATATCTTCATTGGCTGGTAATAACATTTACCTTCTATCTTGAATTATTAAGCATGTGTATCATGTTACATGCAATATGTATTAACCATCTTGTTTCAAATCTCATCCAGCGTAACAGAAAAGGGAAAAATTCTCTCCCTGATCAAATGAAAGGAGTTGGGGATGCACAGGCATTCACACCAGGTAACCTTTAAAATAAAAATTATTTTGAAGAAAATTTATTAAACCAATGGAGAAATCTCCCTTCTTGTTTCTAATTCATTTTTCTCACAAATGGAGTAGAAGGATTAAATTCCCATACCTAGCAGCTCACAGAAACCCAATAATTGTTGAGTACAGTAATCTTATATAAAGATGACCTACTGTTTCCTCCAATTCAGTTCAAATGGTAAATAAGCATGATATGAAGAACTGTTAGGAAATGAAAGCAGCTGCAAAGAAAGAAACAACTCTTTTTCTAGATGTATTCATTGGTTTTTGTCAAATCGACACAGCTAGAATCATCTAGAAGTAGAGAACCGCAATTGAGAAAATGCCTCCCCCAGACTGGTCTACAGGAAAGTCTTTGGTTCATTTTCTTGATTAATTATTGATGTGGGAGAGCCAAGCCCACTGTAGGTGATGCCACTCCTGGAATTGTCCTGGGTTCTATAAGAAAGAAGGCTACCGGGGCTAGGGATGGCAGTAAGTAGCATCTGCATCAGCTCCTGCCTCCAGGTCTGTGCCTTGACTCTCTATCCAGACTTTTTCAGTAATGTACTGTGAGATGAAATAAACCCTTTCTTCCTCAAGTTGTTTTAGATATTTATTGCAGCAATGGAAAACTAACTAGGTCACCAAAGAAAAGAATCATACTTAGTTTATTATATAGTATAGTATAGTGTAGTATTTCATACTGAATTTAAAAGAAAAGAAATTTTAAATACTAGACAAAAACATTTCAGATAAAAGGACAGGTGTTTGTTCACTGGTAAATGCATGAAAGGAATAAGAGTATTGGAAGTCATTTCGATAAGCATTCTGCCTTGGCTGTTTATAAGTTATCATCAAAAAAGTAGACAAGATTTAATGTGAATTTGTATTTTTCTCTCATTTTTTAATGTTTTTGAAAGTAAGTATTTTTATTAAAGAGTTTATGGCATCTAGTATATCTCCAAAACTGTTAAAATTGTGGACAACTGTAATTATTTCCCAATTTTTGGATAATAAGGAGCATTTCCTACAAAAGTAACATTCAGCTAAAAATTCTTAATTTAGAAAATTAAAAGAAAAACATTGTTTATCAGTTATTATTTTCTATCAGTCTCATAATACCTATTCCCTTAACTGTTTTAAGTAATTAATTTTAACTATACACATGTTTCTCAGCAGAGCCAGACTTAGAATTGACTTCGGAAGAAGAGCACAAAGGGCCTGCCAGAAATGAAGATAAGCAGTGTCAGGTGTGTGGTGGCTCACTCTTACCTGATAGCTAGCACTGTCTTCTCTGATTTGATTATGTTTGATAGAGTTTGGGGAATCCTGGAATGTTGGCTTCTCACATGACTCTAACGTTTCCCAAGCAGACACTTGGCACTTGATTCCAAAAGAGAACGCCAAAGTTCTGAGATACATTGGTTTGTAAAGATAAACACAAATCAAGAGATAAGTTCAAAAGTATTGGTAGGTGATGCTTCTTACCCAAAGAGGCATCAAATAACCTTGTAAAAGTCATACCTGCTAAGTTTTTCTGGTAAATCCAATCAAGTAATTTTTTGATCCAAACTTAATTGTATCATATGTTTTGATATCAAAAAAATGTTATGTTGAGCATAGAGACCTGGCTCAGTGCTTCAGAACACATCCAGCTCTTGCCGAGGACCCAGTCCAGCTTGGTTCCCAGCATCCACACTGGGCAGTTCACAACCACCCGTAACTTGCTCCTGGGATCATGCCCTCTCTTGGGCTCCTTAGCATCTGTATCCACATGCATCTTCCACACACAGGCACACATCTATGCAAAATCTTAAAATAATAAAAGTAAATCTTTTTAAAGTTAGGTAATAAAATATACCATGTCATGTAACTGTTGGGGGAGGCTGCTTGTCCATTTCCCAGACTCCCAGACTCCAGAAGTAATCACATAGAAACTAAATTATTTGCAATACTGTTTGGTCAATAGCTTAAACGTATTTCTAGCTAGCTCATATATCCTAAACTAACCCATCTCCATTAATCTGTGCATCACCACAAAGTCGTGGCCTACCAGCAAAATTTCGGCAGGCTCTGGTAGAGGCGTATGTCTCCTGTGGTGGCTACATGGCTTCTCCCTGACTCTGCCTACTCCCTCCTCCTCTATCTGCTAGGAACTCCCACCTTGCCCTATTTTGCTAAGTCACTGGCCGGAACAGCTGTATTCACTAACCAATAAAAGCAACGCATAGACAGAAGGACCTCCATGAAAACTTCGTCTGAAGAAGCATTGCTGATTGTGAAGGTGTGTCAGAAGAGGAAAGGTGGCGTCTGTGCCCCATGGCATGAAGAACTGCTTGGGCCCCTGATGGCAAAAATAGATTTACAGTTAGCCATATGTATGCAGATATTAAATACCAGAAAAATCAGTCCAGACAGAAAAGCTAAAATTCCACTTGAGCTGATTCTGCAGGGAGGTGACACAACTAACTTCCATTTTCCCAGCGGAAGCCCAGAGTGAAAGAGCAGATGCAGTGACGGACCACTTTCCGGAGCCAAGAGGGGTGCAAAAGAAGGACCCGAAGAGACAAGCAGGATGCTTCAAGAGAATGGTGTTTTATCTCAGCCCTTTGAAGACCTTGTGTGGGCCAGGTGATCAGTGCTGAGGAATTCTGGGCCCATTGTTTAATGTGAATGCAAAAGATAGTTCTACATCCAATCATAAGCTATTGGCGTTTCTGCTGCTTTCTGGAGGATGCCTGGACCCAAACAGATGGCTGTAATGATTGAGATAATTTAGTTTCTGGAGGATGCCTGGACCCAAACAGATGGCTGCAATGGTTGAGATCATTTAGTTTCTGATATCGAGTCAATATTTAGGGCCTACCAAAATGAAATATGCAGAAAAAATGTGCACCACAACGTGACAGAAAAGGAATCTGGACACACCTCTCCCAGTCCCATTATTTTCACAGGGACTGACTAATCACGGGGTCCAAGTGTCTTTACAGAGTGCGCCAAAACAGGTGAACAGCATTTAAAACAATGGTTTCATTCGGAGTAAGAAACCCAATGCTAGATTGGACGGCTTTGGAAGATAAACCACTAGTTTAAGTGCCCACAGGGGCCAGAAGAGGGCAACAGATCCCCTGGGAGGTGAAGGTAACAGACGTTCTGAGCTGCCCTCACAGTACTGGGAACCAAGCCTGCTCCCTCTGCGAGTGCTCTTAACCACTGAGCCCTGTCTCCAGGCCCTCTGCTTAGATATTTTACATGCAGAATGAAACAACAAACCTCTGGTTCCAGTCTTCAGAAACCTGTTTGTTCCTGGGTCTTCCTTGTTTTTATTTTAAAAACTTTGGCATTGACCTAGGTAGTGTCTTTGAGCCTCCTCCCCTCCTGTCAAGGCTGATCATTTCCCCCTCATAGCTCCTTTAAGTCTTAACCTGAATGAAACAGCTAATGGGATCTTACTAATTAATCAAATAATTACAAAGTTCTCGACATATGCCATGTGCTGGGGAAGGCCAGTGAACAAGAGTAGGCAAGCCACATGGAACCTACACTTGGTTGACAGAAGACTAATTGGCAGATGTTAAATGAATAAGGCAAAAGTAAAATCTTTCTGGAAGGTGCAATTGTGGAGCAAACAGAAAGGATGCTATGATAGATGAATTCCTGGGGCAGGGGTGCTGTAGTCAGGCCTTGGAAAGTTGGTCACCTGCCTAGACTCACAGTTGTAGAAAAGATAATGTATCCAAAAGTTAAATTTTTTAAAAAGCTACTTACACACAAGGCAGGTAATGCCCCTTAAGAGCACTGAGTGAATCACTCTGAGACTTTCTTGGCCATTCTCTTATTCAGAGAAGGCGGGAAAGGCTGGTGTGGATCATGGCTCCTATTGTTTGAGAGGCGCCTCGCTTTCCACAGTCCCATACTATCCACCCAGCACTTGTGTTCTACTACTTGAAACCAAGAGTCAGGTGATAAAAATAAACTAAAATAGTCAATACTAATTGTGGAAAAGTTAGCAGCTATCCTTTGTCTCAAGCCTTCGTTAAAGGTTGAAGAAGAAAGGAAGCAGGGATGGGACGGAGGGGAAGCGTCAGAGAGCCTGTGCGCTGCTGCTCTTGACCATGGTGGCTGTGGATCACCTCTAACAAGGAAGAATGGGACGTCTGGCTCCCAGCGGTCTCCTAGTGCCGACAGCGAAGAGCAGGATGGGTAAGAATGTGATGTTGCACAAGAGGACATTCTGTTTGTTCTATAAAATTATAATTTAGAATAACAAACTTTACTTCTACTTGAGATATTATAAAAAAATAAGTAATCATACAATTTTTCTGATCACATTGGTAAGTATTTTGTATAAAAATAATAACTAGAATTGGAAGATGTGTAAAAAAGGTAATAACACTGTCTCCAAATGAAATGGATAAGTAATTTTTGAAGGTAATATTCATTCGAGATTTCCTATATATCATATTTTTAATCTTAAAACTTGACTTTTTTAAAATTGAGACAAGGCCCATGCTGTAGCCCATGCTGACTTCTAATTTGCAGAAATTCTTGTGCATGACCTCCCAAGTTCTGTGATTACAAGTGTGAACTACCACACCCAGATTAACAATTCTACAGGAAAATGTGACCAGTGATCACACTCGTGCACACCATAAAGGACCAGCGAGAGAGCAGAAATCATTGTGGTTACTCTAAATTAAATACACACATCTAAAATTTAAAAGCTAATATTTACATATAAGAGTTACCAAGCCTGACCTACTTCGCTCAGGATAATTGTTTCTGGTTCCATCCATTTACCTGCAATTTTCATAATTTCATTTTTTAACAGTTGAGTAATATTCCATTGTGTAAATGTGCCATGTTTTCATTATTTATTCACCACTTGCTGGACATTCTGGCAGTTATGAATAGAGCAGCAATGACGATGAGTAGGATAGCATCTCTGTGGTAGGATGTAAGTCCTGCGGGTATATGCCCAAAGTGATGTAACTGGATCTTGAGGCAGGTTGATTTTCAGCCATTTGAGGAATGACCACACTGAGTTCCTTGGCTGCTGTACCAGCTGGCACTCTGGCCAGCAATGGATAAGTGTTCCTCTTTCTTCACATCCTCACCAACATCTGCTATTGTTTGTTTTGTTAATCTTGGCTATTATGACTTGGGTAAGATGAATCTTAAAATAGTTTTGATTTGCAATTTGAAATGTTTCTCATTTTGTGTTTCATCTTTTGAGAACTCTCCTTTTAGTTCTGTACCCATTTTTTAATTGTTTGTTTTCTTTATATTCAGGGGTTTTTTTTTAGATCTTTATATATTCTAGATACTAATCCTCTATATTGGAAAAGGTTTTGTCCACTCTATGAGTATATGAATATTTTAAAAGCAAAATTTTGCACAAGCTATTTCCCTCTTCTTTCATGTTAAACGTTTTATTTTGTTTTTTCTTTCTCCATTTTTGTCTATAGGGGAGGGATTGTACACGCATGTTTTGTACTTGTAGCACGTGTGTGGTGATACTTTTCTTACAAGTGTCTGTGCATAAGTATGGAAGCCAGAAATTGGTATCAGGAATCATCCTCACTTGGTAAACAATTAGGCAGTTCTCCCAGTCAAACCCAGAGCTCACGGATATGGCAGATATGGCTAGTCTAGTTTTCAAGACATCTTTCTCTGGGGCTTCCCTGCCTCCACCTCCTGCAGCTGGAATTACAGGCAGCCCTCCATGCCCACCTGGAATTACAGGTTCCAGGGATCTGAGCTGCATTCCTCGCACATGCTGGCAGGAGCTTGAACCTCTGGGCCACTTCCCAATTCCTCTTTCATGTAATTTTTAACGTCACTTAAATTAATCGTATTTTTTAAAAAATAAAACCAAAATTGTAGCCCCAGTCTAGTTATTTCTCCCATGCCCAAGGGTCATTGCTCGTAGGCCGGGAGGTCAGATGTTCACTGAAGTATTCAAGGTTGGTGTGGTGTTCATTTCTGGTTACTCACTTTTGTTCCACAAGTTTCCAGAAAATCACTAACTGCCAGTTTGCTTTTTTTCCCTTTTTCTTTTTTTTCTTTTCAAGTGTTCATAATTTTTATCAATTTTCTTTGTTTCTTTTTTATTTATTCATATATTACATCCCAACTACAGTTTCCCCTCCCTCCTCTCCTCCCAGTCTCTTCCCTCCCCCACCCTTCTTCCCCAGACCCATTCCTCCTCCATTTCTCTTTGGAAAAGAGCAGGCCTCCCAGGAATATCAACCAAACATGTATAATAAGTTACAATAAGACTAGGCACGGCCTCTCATATTAAGGTTGGATGAGGTAACCCAGTAGGAAGAAAGGGTCTCAAAAGCAGGGAAAAGAGTCAGAGACAGCCCCCACTCCCACCATTAGGAGTCCCATGAGAACACCACGCTGCAAAACCATAACATATATGCAGAGTGCCTAGTACAGACCCGTTCAGGTTCTATAACTGTCGTTTCAGTCTCTATGAACCCTGGTTAGTTAATTCTGTGGGTCATTTCCTTGTGGTGTCTTGACCCTTCTGACTCCTTCCTCCCACTCTTCCTCAGGTATCCCCAAGCTCTGCCTGAAGTTTGGCTGTGGGTCTCTACATCCTCTCCCATCAGTTTCTGGGTGAAGCCTCTGATGACAATTGGGCTGGGCTCCATCTTAGAAGAATATCATTAGGAATCATTTCATTGACTTTTTTTATGCCAATCATGTTTGGTTCTCTCCTTGGTCTCCAGGCTATCCAGACCCCTGGACCTCCAGGCAAAGTCAGACATGGGCTCCTTCTTAGAGCATGGGCCTCAAGTTGAACCAGTAACTAACTGGCCACTCCCACTATTGCTGTGCCACCTTTACCCCCAGCACATCTTGTAGGAAGGAGAGATTGTAGATCAAAGATTCTGTGACTGGGTTGATGTCCCAGTCCGTCCACTGGAAGGCTTACCTGGTTACAGAAGATGGTCAGCTCGGGTTCTGTATCCCCCTTACTAGGAGACTTCACTAGGGTCAGCCTCATAGATTCCAGGGAATTTCCATTGCACTAGGTTTCTACAAACACCCCCAATTCCAAACTGGGAGATCTACCCGTTCTTATCTTGGCATTTACATTCTATTTAAGAAGTGGTTTTCTCCCTCGTCTTTTCCTGCTGGGCTCTTCTGTAGTCTGTGTCTCCTGGAAACCCTTCTTTGCTCTCAGACCAGAGTTTTCCTGAGTCAGCTCTTGCATATAGTTCTGTCTGCACCAGGCCTGGCTGGCGTCTGTCTTTAAGCAAGAAGGATCCATTTCCTCATCTTCAGCTGCTACTTTATAACTTCTTTCCATTAGTAAGTAAAGTAGGATGAGAAGCGTTGGATTTTATAGCATCATTTTCATAATTTCAGTCCATAGAATTATTGGAATGTATTATCCTTTATGATTTTTTAATTAGTGATTCTGCCTTGAATATAAAAGAAGAAAAGAAAATAGGACATGAAAACTGGTCATCGGGAGACTTTGTGACTGAATTGACGGCTGGGGAGTCTGAGTTGGCGGCTCATCTCCTGAGAGTGAAGGATACTTGTGGTTTAAATGACAGCAGCCCTGATAAAGGAAGGTAAACACTGTAAACTCCCCATGAAGGGCGAGGGTAGCAGCGTTGTTGTTTTTTTCTGAAAATAGAGCAAGTTGATTTTCTGTTTATACTCAGATGCCTTAAAGAAAATGACTATAAACAGCCTGTAACCTCATGATGAGAAGGAATTAGTGACAACTGCAGAGACTTTATACAAAAAAAGACTTTTTGTATTTTGTCTGAAAGGATTCTATGTTCTTCTTTTTTCAGGTCTGCAAATCAAAAATCAAAGGAAAAGCACAAGGTACTGTAGAACTCAAACCCAGATTTTGGTAGTGGGAGCAAAGCACACCCACAGAGCCCTAGGCAGCCATCTACAATGGGCAGAGCCTACCGTCATCCCATCCTTCTGGGAGGAGCCACAGCTTCTGTCCACCAGCATCACTGTCACCTAGCAACCACCCAATGACACCCTCAGCACTGCCCACCTCAAACCTGGCTCCATGGGCACTCTGCGGGAGGCTGTTGCCTGGGTTGCTTCCCAGAGGCGATGCCCAGTTGTACAGGCAAGTACATAGCAAGGAAGACTTAGGAAACAACACAATGTGTAAGATAAGAATATAGTTTCACCAAGAGGAGTGACACCCAGGGAGATGTGTTCCGAGCACTAGGAAGAATCAGCCCAGGAAGGCGCTTTACTCTGTAGGAGAAAAGGGTCTGGAGGGAGCAAATTTTCCAGTTCAGGTGGAGATCCGACTGAGGAGAGTAGAAATGCCACAGACCTCAACCATTGCAGAGGTTCAGTCCCCAGGACAGGCAGAATCCACCAACAGTATGAACCAGAAGAGAGTGCGAACTGCTAAAGCCTGGCTGAGCAATGGCAGCAAAGGTTCCAGCCTCCCTGCATACAGTACCCGGTGGGCGCTGTCAGTGTTAACAGCCAGGTGCACAGAATGAGAGCCACCACATTCCTGCAGGGGTCTCCATTAGCTGAAGACAGCAGAGAGGAGGCCTAGGGAGAGGACAACAAAACCCAAGGACAGCAGCCACCTCAAAGCGGGTCCCTCTGTCACTTCAGTTACCAACTCAGGCGCCGGAAACCCCAGACTGCATAATGGGAGCGAGAAGAAACAGCAGTGGGGCCGAGTGAATGCTGCTTGGCCACGTCTGCTAGCACAGGGGTTAGTCAGCCTTCACTCCAGCACGCAGACAAACAAGATCAGACCTGATGACCTTGAGAGACTGTTCCTCACTCCTCTATCTGCTAGCTAAACCCCTGCGTTATCTATGCCATACATGGTTCTCAATCTGTAGTCTCAGACATACATTTAGTCCAAACACTCGGACACATAAAATTAAAATGAAGGAGGAAAAGGGTTAGAACCTTCTGCTTATGTAAAGACATTTGCTTAGAAAGAGCGATTAGAACCAGAGGCCAGTGATAAAACTACCCTTTGACAAAAACCAGTCCTTTTCAGAAGTGTCCACATTTCTGCTTAGCTAGTCTTTTTTGGCTGTATGCGGTATCACTATCTGAGGAAACTGTGATCTAGTGTAGTTGGTTCTACAGGTCAGAAGAGAAACAAATGCTATGGAAGACGCTGATGACCTCACTCAGCCATCTGAGTCGTGCTCAGAGGACGGTAAGTTGCCGGGCCCTCATTATCAAGGCACTGGGCTACTGTCCAAATAATTGTTTCCTTTTATTGAAAATAATGTTTCCTCACATAATGTATCCTGATTACACTTTCCCCTCCTTCTCCTCCTCCTAACTCCTCCCCACTTCCCATCCCATCCCAATCCACTCCTTTTCTGCCTTTCATTAGAAAACCAACATGCTCCTAAGGGATAACAATGAAATAAAATACAATAGTGTCCCAAGGTCTCTCGCTCTATCTATACACTTTGTCTGTCTGTAGGTCTCTATGTTCGTTCCCATCTTCTGCAGGAGGAAGCTTCTCTAATGATGGCTGAGACAGGAGTAAAACAAAATATTGTTAAGGAGTCATTATAATGTTACATCTTTTGTTTGTTTATTTGTTTGTTTTTAGAACGGTATTGTTTGGTTTTGCCCTAGATCCCTGGCTATCTAGTCTCAGGTTCTTACTCACCCAAGCAATGTCAAGTATGGGTTCCTACTCATGGAGTAGGCCTTAAGCCAAATCATATATTGGTTGGTAAATCACACAAGCTTTGTGCCTCCATTGCCCGAGTGTATCTTGCAGGCAGGACACCACCGTAGACCAAATGGTTTGTGCCTGGGTTAGTGTTTACATTTCTTCTCTTGTAGCCTGCAGTTTTACATTTCTTCTTTGATAGCCTTCATTGCTACTTTCCTGTACCAAAGATGCTAGAACAGAAGGCTGAAGGCTCTAGAGAGGCACCAGCTCAACATCTCCAAGTTCAATGAATTGTGTAGGTGTTATCTTTGGCATCGGAGCCTTACTTTCAGTCTGTGGAGAGCAACCTATAGTCCTGGCAATGGCCTGGATGTTTAGGGATTCTCATGGGCTCCTTATGATCAACAGCTCAATTAGATGGAACCCAAGCCTGGTACTAAAAGCTTCATTTGATGACAAGAGATGTCCAGTTGGGGCTCTGTCTCCCCTATCATTTGGTAATTTCATTTAGATCTCCTTCATATATGCGTATATTTAGGAAGCTTCTACTGTGTTGGGTTACTTTTAGGTGTCTCTCCCTGTATCCCTCCCTCGTCCTCCTTTTCCCTTCCCTCTCCACTTGTTCGTCTCATTCCAGTCCCTCACCCCCAACCAGAATTCATCCGTAACTACCTATTCTACTTCCCTATCTAAGAGAGACTATAAGCCTCAGGTCTAATAAGGCAGGAAGCAAAGAGGAAGGCGTACGTGGTGATCTGAATGAGAATGGTCCCAGAGGTCCAGGTATTTGGATCCTGGGTCCCCAGCTGATTCTGTTTGGGAATGATCAGGAGGTGCGGCCTTGTTAGAGGAAGGGTGTCATCGGGAGCAGGCTTTGAGGTTTCAAAAGCCATGCCGTTCTTAGTTAGCTTTCCCTCTATCCTATGCTTGTAGATCAGGGTGGAAGTTTCCAGCCACTGCCCCAGCACCATGGCTGCCCGCCTGCTGTCACACTCCCACTGTGATAGTCATGGACTCTAATCCTCTGAAACTGTGAGCCCCGAACAAACTCTCCACATCGCCTTGGTCATACGCCTTATCACAATGAAGAAAATTAACTAAAGCAACATTGAAGGTGTCCTCTGGCATCCGTTTCCTGTGCTGTTTGGGCAGTCCTGTTCCTACTGCTGAGTGGGAACATCAGAACTGTGCTGAGTCTAGAGTTTGCCCTCCACCTTGGGAAGACCACTGTTGGATGACCTGTGTGTTTGGCCTGCCTGTGTGGCAGGAAGAGACTGTCTTCCTGGCTCAGCATGAGCAGAGGACAATGCCCTGGCACATAGATACTGTTTTCTAGTCACAGTCAAAGAGGCTCTGAAGGTCTTCAGGTTATGCCCTGTGAGCCCTGCCCACTTGGCTGTTAACAGACCCCTCTTGATCGTTTCTCAGGCAGCCTTCCTGGGTCATGTTCCCTCTCTTTGTGTCACAGCCTAGAACTCTCTCAGGAAAGGCATCTGGAACATTTGAGAGACTGGCTTCATATAACACCAGACAAATCCTCATCTTCAAATTGCTCTTTCACGTGCTATATGTGTTTGGAGTTGCTCCAGGCGAAAACGAAGTCTGCACCTTTCACTCCACTGGGAATGGAGTCTCAGTAACGTCTGTGGTGCAGTGCGCTCTCCACCCTCTGCCTGATTGACCACTGTCTTCCCGCGTTCTCAGCCTAGCCGTCTCTTTCTCTGGACAGTATTCCAGAGCCCAGTGGAGATCAAGTGCCCTTAGCTGATAGCAGACACTTCTTACAGCATCCATCAGAATTTATATAATGGTTACTTTATTAATCTTTTCTTCTTCACTAGACTTTAATTTAAATAACAGCAGGATGCCTTCATTTTATCTGCAGACGGTAGTACCTCATGTTGTATGCTGTCGGCATCCAGTATGCATTTGTTCAGAATGAGTGAACACTACATATAGCCCTTTCCTGACAAAAGCATTCGTAGATTGTATTTCTGTACTGGTTCCTGTCTGACTCAGGGCCTTGGAATTGTGAGATTTAGTTCATTCATATAGGGAGTATTACACACAGAAGTTCTTGTAAAGCAGAAAAAAAATTTGCTCCCAATTTTTTTGCTATTAAAAGATCACAGTGAAGAACACTATTATGTGTAAATTTCACTCATAATCAGAACAATCAGAATTTCTTTATTAAAAGTAGAGAGAGGGGCTGGAAAGACGGTTAGGAGCACTGCCTATTCTAGCAGAGGACCTAGGTTTAGATGCCAGCGCCCACATGACAGCTCACACTTGTCTGTAACTGCAGCTCCAGTTCCAGGGGATCTGGCACCCCTTCTGTGGCTTCCTCTGGCACCAGATACTCAATATAAACATGCCCGGAAACATTCACACACATGAAATAAAAAGAAGCCTTATTTTAAAGAAAGAAAGTGAATAGGAATAGGACTAAAGTAGGGTTCCAACTTTTTGGGCCGAGGAGATGGCTCAGTGGGTGAAGGGCTTGCCGTGCAGGTATGAGGACTTGAGTTCGGATCTCTAATGCCTGTGGAAGGCTAGGTGTGGTAGTTTGTGTCTGGGGTGGGGGGGGGGAGGGTAGATGCCCCTGGGGTCTTGACTGGCCAGTCAGTGTAGCTGAAACAGTGAACCCCTGGCCCATGAGACATCCTGCCTCAAAAACCCAGCAAGTTCAACTGGGAAGGAAATTGACAATTCCCTTCAGAAACTGTAGTTTGTTAGAAGGAAGAGCCTCCAAGTTGACGAGAGAACAGTAGGCAAAAACAGTATAAATATATAGATATCTAAACACAGTCAGTCCTTAATGGGAAGGAGAAGCTTCCATTAACACCTGGAGTGAGAATACAGTGAGTCATGGTGGCGCCTGCATTTACCCCAGCACTTGGGAAGCAGAGGCGGGGGGATCTCTGAGTTTGAGGCTAGCCTGGACTACATGCTATTACTTACTCTGCCTTAAAAATACCAGAAGAGAGTAAGACTAGGGAGAGAAAGAGAGGGCTGTCGTGAGCAGTCTTCAGAGCACTTCCCTGAGCAAAATCCCAAGAACAAAGGAAGAATCAGACTTGGGTAATTCACAGGGGGGTTATCTGGCAGGAAGTCTCACAGCACTCAGTTCAGCTTGACGAAGAGCATGGAAGAGACTGGAAACAAGCGTTAAGAGGTGTCGAGCTCCTGCACAGACTGCTTAGTTGTACCCCAGAGAGAGCTGTGAAGAGCTGTGGTGGTTCTTCAGGCTCTGGGATTGGGCTTTTTATTTGCCTGTTTGTTTTTTTAAAAAAAGAGAAAGACGGGTGGAATTGGATGGGTGGGAAGACTGGGAGGATCTGGAAGAAGAAGGGGGAGGGGGAAACCGTGATCAGAATATATTGTATAAAAAAAAATCAATCTTCAATTTTAAAACAAAAATGACCACTGTCTATCTTACAGAGGCAGACTTGTATCCTAACAGACAGCAAACAGAAACTGAAAAGGAGCCCTGGAAGCTACTTAACAGGAAAACTGGAAACATGGAAAACAGAGAAGCTAAAGAAGAGGGGATGAAAACAGAGCCCGTGAGATCAAGGTTAGACCACAAAGGCCTAGAGAGGAAAAAGCCCTACAGTTCGAGGGTGATTGCTTTTGAGATAATGAAGACTTATTTTCTATGGCAGATGGTAGGGGAGGAGATCCATGGAACTGCTGGTTGTGTAACCACCCCCTCCGGGTTTTGTATAGGAGAAAACTTCCTTGTGAAGTGTGAAATCCTTTCAAATTCCCTAACAGGTCATTGCCCCTTCATATTTCCAACAATTGGGCGCACACTGTTGCAAGCCACAATCTTAACAGCTCTATAGTGGCCGACTGCATAGGAGTCTTGTTACTACTCAGCAGTAAGAAGCTGGCCGTCCTTTTCATGTCTTTTTTAAAGGAATGATGTAAAAGAAATTCAGTGTGAAAGAATTGATGGTATAAAGGATTTGTTGATAGATGTGCTGAGGAGACATTTAAAAGGGAGAGTTTAGCTAAGAGAGCACAACCTCCCCAAAATACCCCAAAGGTAAGTAGTCGGCAAACCAGTCCTGTTAGAGATAAACAACATTTATGATACTTGGATGTAAGGATTTGTTCACCGGGATTGACTAGTCTTTGGGCCCATTCCCTAGGAACAGGCTCAAGGGGGCCTTGTCGGGTCACAACCATCATCAAGTTCTGGTGTGCCTTGAAGTCCTTTGTGCTTTTATTAGGAAAAAATTTAATTCTACCACATAGCCAAGATGGGTAACAATGATTCAAAAAAGTACAATTCTGGTGTACATAAGAAATAACTCCAGCAATTGTTGATATGTAAACCTCCCATCTGCCCACATGGCCAGATTTGCAGTCACCTGGCTCTGTTGAAACTGTTCAGAGCATAGCCTAGGACCAGGACCTAAAGGAGACTTAAGGATGATAGAGAATGTGAAATGCATAAGCCCGTGGTGTATATTAGTTAGTGAAACCTTCTGCTTAAGGCCAGCTCTTCCTTGGACATCAACCAGAGCCAGACACACTCGTCCTTCATCACTAAGCGTATGGAGTGATTCCTCACTGAGAAAGCGTGCTGTTTCTAATACAGTGTGTGTGTGTGTGTGTGCATATATGTGTGTTGTTGTTTTCTGTGTTTTTAATGATTTTTTAAATACAGAATTATTGCCTTAAATAAATGACTTTAATTAATAAGTTGAGTGTGATAGCTCACACCTGTAATCTCATCCCTGAGGAGGCTGAGTCAGAAGCATAAAGGAAGCTGAAGGCCAACTTGGGCGACACAGTGTGAGCTCCACCCTGCTCTGCACGATAGAGTGAGACCCTGTCTCAAAAAATAAAAATAAATAGAAATGTAAAGATGATTTTGATCCATTTGCCTAAGTTGTTCTCACAGAAGCTGTATTAACCTACAGTCCCACCACAAATGTAAGAAGCAGTCATTTTCTCAACAGAAGTTTTAGGATCCATGCTTGCTTGCTTGTTTGTTTGTTTTTGGTGTTGGAGATTAAACTTCTTCTTTGTGAGGCCAGCCCATAAGGCTAAGTTACACCCAGCTATCTGTTTGCTCGCTCTCTCTCTCTCTCTCTCTCTCTCTCTCTCTCTCTCTCTCTCTCTCTCGCTTTCTCTCTCTGTGTGTGTGTATTTGCCTACATGTATGTATGTATACTACATATGCAGGCTGAGAGGCAGTTAGAGGGCACTGGATCCCCTGAAACTAAAATTATAGACAGTTGTGAGGAGCCATGTGGGTACTGGCAACCTAACCCAGATCCTCTGCAAGAGGCCAGTATTCCTAACCACTGAGCCGTCTCTCCAGACCCAACACCTTTGTTCTGAACCTGTGCTAAATTAGAGTAGATGACTATTAATTTATTCAAAACCTCTCTCTCATTGATAAAGTAAATTCTATTTTCTATATTGAAAGAATGGGGTACTTTTTATTATCGAATCAATTGATCTTGTATTGATTTTTAAATTGCTTATCAAAATAATAGTAAGATGAATCAAACGCATTAGTAAAAGGTAAAATGGACTCCCTAGTCTTGCCTTAGAAATCTCGTAATGTGCATACCCTCATTGTTTGAAAGCTCTGGAATGGCTCTTTTATGTTGTAGATCGTATGAGGGGTGCACGTAATGTTTTTTCAAAAATAAAATTTTGTTTCTAGCTGACTCACATGCTTGTTTGCAAGCAATAGTTTTTAGGGATTAACTTTCCATTGCCTGTTTTTATTAGGGGACTATGTAGAAAATGGTGTCAAATTATGTACAAACAGTCATGTTCCACTTGTCAAATTGTTGGATAGTTTCAAGATGGCTTTTTCAAAATAACTACCAAAGTTTCTCTTAACAGAAACTTATCCATCAAGAAAACATTCATTCAATATTACTTTCCCAGTATATACAATTTCTAGAAAAGAGTAAAGTGAGAAATTGAAAACATGGGATCTAGAAAAAATATTGAAACATAGATACTAGGATAATATCTTGCTAGAATAATAAAAAAGGAAGGTCAGGCTGTGGAAATTTTGTCTTTGAAAAGATGAATTTTAAGTTAAGTATATTTAATCACAGAGTTGCATTAAAACACAAAGAGAAGAAGAAGGAGAATAAAGGAGTGAAGACCGAGTTACCAGGGAAAGATGGACTTTCTACCGAAGACGCTGAAGACCAGCAATATGCCATGGCTCTGGGGAGCCTGCACATGAGAGCAAAGCAGACCTTGAGTCAGGTAAATTAATTGCTTACTAGTAATTATGCTTAATGCATATGACTTTATTTTATCAATATTAGTTATACTATCACTAATTAAAAAGCATATATGTGTGTATCATTAGGCAGTATAACCTGCATGACTACCATTGTGTGTTTGATCCACTATTGACCAAATATCATCACGAGGTCCATAGCTCTATTACGTATGTGTTTAACAAAATGTTATTTCAGGATCTGGGTGGATGGCTCAGTGGCCATCCAAAGGACCAAAGTTCAGTTCCTGGCACTCATGTTGGCCATTTGAAAACCGCATATAACTCCAGCTGCGGGGCATCTGGGACCCTCCTCTTGCTTCCAGGGACCCCTGCACATGCGTGGCATACACACACAGGCACATAAACTTGTTTTAATTGAAATCTAAGGGAAATGGAATAATGGCAGTTATAGCCAAACAGCTGCAGTAAACCCTGGAGGAATGGATGAGGAGGCTTATCATGTGCTGTCATAAATGTTAACTGGGGCACTTTCTATGCCAAAACGCGGGCTCGTGAGCTTTACAAGTGTAAAGAGACTTGTTCTGTGCTTCACAAAGAAATTCCCTTCACAGTCGTGTCTGTGCCTTGCTCTGTGACAAGGTTCCCATGTGGAGTGAGTCTTTCCCTGGGCATTAGCCAGCTTCCTTTGCATAGATTTTTGAAAGTTCTGCATTTAATTAAGCTTTCAGGCTTTTTGCCACCAATGATGTGGGCTTAAACCTTCATGAAGCGTACCTTTAACTATGAAGAAGAAAACAGCACTGACTGGCAACTCACAGAGAACCAAATACCAGACTCTTACAAGGTTGCACTTTGCAAAATCACCATGGCAAGCAAAAGTTAAATGCACAAGAGAAAAACCAGAGTGCAGACACTTTTTGTCAGTCATTTGCAGCTGACTGATGTGTTGATACGTGAATGTGCACATGTTTTAGAAAGGAAGCTACATGTGTGGTGAAAAACAAAGAGAATTGTTAGATTTTCATCTTTATTTTTATTTTATGTGTATGAGTGTTTTTGCTTGTGTGTGTGTGTGTGTGTGTGTGTGTGTGTGTGTGTGTGTGTGTGTCTCCTACATGCATGCCTGGTGCCCACAGAGGCCATAAAAGAGTATTGAATACTGTTGCTATTACAGATGGTTGGGAGCCACTGTGTGGGTGCTGGGAACCGAAACTAGATCCTCTGGAAGAGCAGCAAGTGCTCGTAACCACTGAGCCATCTCTGCAGCCAGCTGTGGGCATATGTAAACCATTTGGGGATGCTAGAAGCACGCTTTTCCCATTGAACAAGCTGATAGTCTTCAGTGCCCAGTCTGCAGCAGTTGAATAGTAACATCCGTGAGAGCCTTGCCAAGCAAAGGCTTTAATGTTTTTCAGAGGAGCTGATTTCCCATGACTGCAAACCCCTTGCCGCCAATGATGGATTTCCTAGTTTGTGACAGCAATCCCACTCCCTTGACATGTTCATCTGGAAGGATGCTTCCTACTTTGCTACTGCAACTGCTAAGGAAAGGGGACATATACAGTCGTCAGCAGACACCCTGTTTTCAATTCATCGACTCCTTTACAGAGAACTAATTCCTATTTCAAAACAAGGGGTTTCTGAAAACAACACTGCATCCGATACGCGTGCAGCGCCACGCTCCACAATGAAGGTATTCTGATCCCAGAGTTCTGTGTCCACTGCACAGAGATACCCCGTCTCTCAGAAAATGAAGTTGGGACCGGAGAGATGATTCAGTGGTTAAGAACGCTTGATGTTCTTACAGAAGATCCAAGTTCAGCTGGTCATGGTGGTGCATGCCTTTAATCCCAGCACTCTGGAGGTGGAGGCAGATGGATCTCTGAATTCAAAGTCAGCCTGGTCTACAGAGTGAGTTTCAGGACACTGAGAAACTGTCTCAAAAAAAAAAAAAAAAAAAAAAAAAAAAACCACAGAGAGAGAAAAGAAACAGAAAAAGTAGACGACCCAGGTTCAACTCCCAGCACCCACAACTATCTCTAACTCCAGGTCCAGGAGATACAGTGCCCTCTTCTGGCCTCCATGGGCACCAGGCACAGATACATGCAGCAAAAACAGTAGCAGAAGGAGAGAGAGCACGAGCAAGGAACTCAGGACCGCGAGGGGTGCACCCACACACTGAGACAATGGGGATGTTCTATCGGGAACTCACCAAGACCAGCTGGCCTGGGTCTGAAAAAGCCTTGGATAAAACCGGACTCGCTGAACATAGCGGACAATGAGGACTACTGAGAAGTCAAGAACAATGGCAATGGGTTTTTGATCCTACTGCACATACTGGCTTTGTGGGAGCCTAGGCAGTTTGGATGTTCACCTTACTAGACCTGGATGGAGGTGGGTGGTCCTTGGACTTCCCACAGGGCAGGGAACCCTGATCGCTCTTTGGGCTGATGAGGGAGGGGGGACTTGATTGGAGGAGGGGGAGGGAAATGGGAGGCCGTGGCGGGGAAGAGACAGAAATCTTTAATAAATAAATAAATTTAAAAAATTTAAAAAAAGAAAATTTGTAGACATTTTTTTCCATTTTAGACCTAGTGACAAAGCATAGAAATACATTACATATATACCATGTATCCAAAAATAGAGAAGAAAGTCTTCTTGTTCCTGTCACTGTTTTTATAGGGAGTTTATGATGAGATACAATGGCCACCATGCAATTTATGGAAACCATTTCAAGGGCAAATTCAAGGTCTCTTAGCATAATCGCAGATCCATGTAATGGTCACTCTATCAATTTCAGAATATTTTCATCACCTTAAAAAATAACTTCAAATCCCCTACCTGTCAACCTCTCCCTAGGTCTTTTTTCTTTCCCAGTCTTTTCCCACAAGTCTAAATTGTTGGCTTTATAATTTTCCCCATTCTTCTAGAAGTTTCCTAGAAATATTCAGTCTTTCTTGAGAGTTTCTATCACATGGTGTTTTCAGATTCATAACTGTTACATAAAAACTCCTTTCTTCCTGTTGTTAACTGGTATTCTGTCACATGGCTGCCCCACGTTCTCACTCGCCAGCTGAAGGGTTTTGGGGCCACGGTCACTTCTTGCCTCTATTTGTAATGCTGAAATGATTTTGTGGGCATATTTTTATTTCTTTGCTACTGTATTTTACCCTTTAAGTTGAGCGTGCTGATTTCACCGTCTCTTGGCTTTTAATCATAATTCTTCTCTTTCCAGATTTTTTTTCATTTGTAATCATTTATTCAGAGTAGACTCACAGCTTACTATTTTGTGAAGATTCTTCCAAGTCTTTACCTTGTGTGTACAGAACAATGAAGTCATTCATTTTGTGTGCTTTCTTCATTTGGTCTTATTTCACTTTGTTTTGTGCCTCGATCTTGTCAAAATATAAAACTGCCTAGGGAAAGGTAATGTTTGATAAGGATACCGCTTTTCCACGTAAACATTAAAATGTTTTTGCTGAACAGTTGGTAGAGCTTGGTGGGCACTTGCCTAACATGTGAGGCCCTGGACTCCATCCCCAGTACTGAAAAGACAAAACACAGCAAACAAAAAAATGCTTGTTCGGATAAAATTAAGTACTTCATACAATACTCATAATTTCCAAAACTGACATAAGAAGAGTTTTCATCTAAATATATGTTAAAAGCTTAAACATAAAACTCCATCTACTTTTCTTACAATGGAAAAAGTGAGATTTTTCTACCTTTATAGCGGAGGCTGACCTGTGGTTTAGATTTGTAGTGAGTCATCAACAGAGAGGTTCTCATCAAAGCTCTTTTGATGCGCCATGTCATGCACGTTACCCTTAGTAACCACCCTCCCGTTCATCAGAGTGCTGGCTGACACAGAGAAAGGGAATCTTTATTCACAGTTAGGTTCGCCTCCTACAACAGGAGGCTTCTGTGAACATGCCACCTGCCTGCAAGATAGGACGGTGTGAGAACAGCAGGTGCGATGGCAGCGGCAGATGCTGTCTATGACTCCCGATGTCTTTCCAGTTCTTCTAATTACTTTATGCTTATTTTCCAATCTAATCAGCCATAAAGTCTGGTGTTCGATGTTGTAATTGCCTCTCTTCTACTGATGAGATAGCCAAGGTCCAGAAAACTAGTTTAAGACAATAGCTATTAGAACAGGAGCTTGGGCTTCAGACACAAGCGTTCTCACTTAGAAGCATCTCACTTAGAAGCTGCCTCCCACACTTTCCTTTAGCATTCTGTTCCTATGCTGGAGTATTTTGTTACTTTGTAATCATTGCTTGCATAGCTCTAGTGGTTTGTCTACATGAATTTTTAAAATTATACTTGAGTTGGCACTTTGAACATGTAAACATTCACTATAATAGGATTTCAACTTTTTTCTCATTTGCCAACTTTATCAATTTGAGTATCTGAGAAAATACGATTTCAAAATAAGCATACCATATTTCAGTCAGTCACAGGACAGGTCATTGACTCAGATCATAGTGCTTTAGATTTGTGGGGATAAAATCCCTTCTGCAATAACTCAGTAAACTCCACGGTGAGAGCACAAAAGTCCCCTTAGTGTGCAGATACAGGGATTATGAGCAGATACATGCTCATAAGATCCTAGCATGAGGAGGCTAGAGAGACAGTCCAGCAGTTAAGAACACTTGCTTCTCTTGCAGAGCGTCTGGGTTCTGTTCCCAGAATCCACACAGGGCAGCTCACACTGCCCGTGACTTCCTCTAGCTCCAGGGGATCCTATGCCCACTTCTGGCTTCTACAGGCATCTTCATGTTTGTGGTGCATCTACACACATTGAAGCACATATACATATACATATGAAATAAATATTTTAAAGTAATTTTAGTGTGGAAACATGTGATAGGGAGATTTGTACTAGAACAGTAGTAAAGTTTTCTTTTTAATCCTTTGTTTTAGTTGCAAGAGGCACAGGATCGACAAAGAGAAGTCATACAGAGTTCTCAGAAGACGCAGGATCACTTGCAGAAGTATGATTCAAAAGAGCATACAATTAACCTGAGTATTTACAAAGCAAATTATCAGTACAATGTGAAAATCATGTCGGTTACAATAAGGATAGCTCTGTGAAGACCAAGGGACATCTCAGCTTTGTGTTCCTTAGGTCTAGGGACACAGCTCAGTGGGATGAATAGGGCTTGCTTTGTATGCCCACGGCCCTGAGTTCCATCACCACACTGGGAAGAAAAACCTTTGTGATATTTGTTCATTTACCTAAAATTTACACATTCTCTGTAAAATACAACTAGAAAATGAAACGCTATCTACTTTTCAATTTTTTAAGAATTTAAGTCCTTTGTCATTAAGCAATGTTGTAAAAAAATTCATATGAAAGAATAATTGTTTATAAAACACATTTTAGGTTTCAAGCTAAATGTTCTGAGGCAGAAGTTACAATACAAGAACAAGGAAAGAAAATTGCAGAGCTTCAGGAGCTATGGGCAAGCTTGGTGAGTCGGGTCCTTGCTCACCTCTGTCCCATGTTTTCCTAAAAGGAGCATTGCAGGAAATGTGAACAGCCCACTGACACAAATATTTAATGTATTCACATTGATGCCACTTCCCGCTGTTGGTGAGCATCCTCTTTGCTTTATAGGAGGTGTGACTGAATGAATGGGATAATGATTTTTGATAACCTGTCTTAAGGCATAGTTTTTTGTTGTTGTTGTTTTGTTTTGTTTTGTTTTTGTTGTTATTGTTGAGACAGGGTTTCTCTATGCAGTCCTGGATATCCTAGGACTCACCCCTGTAGACCAGGCCAACCTCAAACTCAGAGATCCACCTGCCTCTACCTCCAAAGTGCTAGGATTAAAGGCGTGCACCAACACTGCCCAGCAATAAGTAATATTTTAAGAAAGAATAGTTCATATCAAGTTTTATAGGTAGTTTTTATATTTTTTCCAAAGACGAGAAACAAAGAGGAACAGCTAAAGAAACTCAACAAAATCATACTATGTCTGAAGTGTTCTTTGGACCAAAAGAAGAGTAAAAATGAAGAATTGGAGAGGGAGTTCACTGAGTAAGATTTTAATATTTCAAATCTCTTTACTCACGTACTTACTTAGCTGATTTTATTAGCACCTAAATATGAATTCATTTTATAACTGTTTTAACAGCCAAAAGTTATTGTTTTTTTTAATTTACTTCAAAAACTCATGAATCAATCTGAAAATTTGGATGCTAAAATATATTTACTTTCTAGTGATCCTGAAAGCAATCAATAATGGAGATGCCTTGGTTATGGCTCTATACATTTCTTCATCTACCTTCATTTTTTCTTTTTCTTTCTATTTTTTTTTTGTTCTTTGAGTTTTCCTAGATTATTTTAATATTTACCCTCCCTCCTCCCCCCAGATCCAGCCTCTCCTTCCCCACACACTCAACTTTGTACCTTCCTTTTTCACCATCAATTCTAATCCATGCTGCTCATAGACTCCTGACTGTGGCCTCCGGCCGGCATGTGTTTGACTTCCAGCATCCACACTTTCAGAGAACTCTGACTCTTGTATCCCAGCAGCTATTGATTGCCCTGCTCCAGAGAGGGGCGGCTTCATGTCCACCACCTCCCCTTTCCCTTGCTGAGACAGGTTTGGCTTGATTTGGTTTTTATTTTCTTTCTGCTTTTTTTTCAACAATGATATTTACAGACACATTATTTTTCCGTGGGTGTCACCCATTTTTACATGAAGTATACATGTTGCTAAACTTGTCTGTTACATATCTACATATATAAATATCTGTATGTGTCTGTATATGCATACAAACAACTAAAATACTGTCACACCTAGTATCTGCAGAAGTTTGGTTTTAAGACCCTCCTCAAATACCAAAGTCTATGGATAATCAACTCTTGTATGCTTATAGCTCACACATACCCAAATATTTCTTCTTTACCTTGATTACTGATCTATGGGTTATTCCTAATTGTTAATAATTAGTTAATGCAAAAAAAATAATTAGTTAATGCTTCATACTATAATACTAAACTAAATGGTTAAAACAATTCGGTATATGGTTATAGTTTTCATTCTTTATCTGACATAAAAACCGTAAGCTTTTCTTTATATTCTTTACCTAATATTTCATTAAAGTACTTTCAATAATTTTAAGTTGAAACTAATGAGAGTTCATAATGTGTAGTTTCATTTTAAAAGAAATAATGTATGTAAGAACATGATAGCTCATACAATCCATTTGAAAAATTGTTAAGCATTTACTATTTACAAGACTTCCCATACTGACTCTATACACTTTTGCAGAATAAAGAAACACTTAGAAATAATGAAAAGAAAATTGAATGATCATGAAAATGGAGAATTTAGTTGCCATGGAGATTTAAAAGTTAAAGAACTTGAAGTGAATATTTCAGTGGATGTGTTAAAAAATGAGGTAATTTTATTTGTTTAGAGACCAAAAATATAAGTCCTCAAATGTTCACACTTGGTGCCCATGAAAATTAGTTATTTTCCATTGAAATGGTGTTCTGTTGAATACAAGCTGGTACGTGAAGCCAAGCAGTACACACCCTCACAAGCCACTAAATCACGAATAGCATCAATTTTATTTGGTTATTTTATGTATGTTACATGGGATGATCACAGAAAAGGTCACTCCAAGATGCAATCCAGGCCCTGTGGCAGCAGAGAGGAACAGTTTCAAGGAACTGAACCTCAACAGCTGTACGAAAGCGAATTTATTGGTTGTTACACAAGAGTTGTTTTGGGGGTGAGGCAAGTTCCTCATTCCAAAGCCCCTGATCTGATCTTCGTGTTTGTGAAGGAAAACATCACAGCCCTGCCACTTTAGTCCTTCTGGTGGACTGTTTGCAGTACCCAATAATGCAAAACGCTCCAAGTGTCCCAGGATTGCCATGTGACTAAAGTCACACAAAGGCTGGGAAGGCATGCTCATTCATGACACCTCTAGTTTTAAATCGTGTTTTCTTTTATTTGTAGGAGTCCTTTATTCTGGCTATGAATCCCTTATCAAGGGTCTGATTTTCAAGTGCTTTCTTAGCTATGCATAAATGACAGCCCTCATCTGACATACCTCATCTGAGCTCCCAGCTTCCACATCCTCTTTGACGCTGACATGGCATGTAATCAAGCGTTTTTAAACACATTTCTCACATGCAGGAACACAGATTCCTTTCTTTAAGACATTCGTGTTGGGTTTTCTGAATAGAGGTCTCATATTTTAGAAGGAAAAACAAAGTATGGATTTTTTTTATGTGTATGGATATTTTGCCAACATGTCTGTCTGTGCACCGCTTGTGCACCTGGTGACTTTGGAAACCAGGAAAGGGCATCAGCCCCCCTGGAGCTGGAGTTACAGAAGCTTGTGAGCCAGCATAGAAGTGGTGCAAATTGAACTCTGATCCCTGGGAAGAGCAGCCAGCGCTCATAACCCTGAGCCATCTCTCCAGTCCTACCCTTCACTTTCTTCGTGGTAGCTTTTCAACCACAATTCTAGTTGCTGAAGCCTACTTTATCTGTTTCTGCTTTTGGTGAATTACAGACATAAATATCAGCTCCAGTCATGATGGTTTTGACAATGTGCTCAGAAGCACACTGAGAAAGATTAAACGACTGCATAATGCTATTAAATTAAGCCATTCTTGTTTACAAACGGATGGGTCCAATCACTAGATTTTGGTACTAGGAGATTCTTTCAAAGGCCTTCCTGGAAATCAGTACTTCTTGTAATGTGGCTGTGATATTCTGGAGAGAATGGCCTCTGTGGGCTCAGATATTTAAATGTTTGCTTCCCAGCTTGGGTGGAACAGCTTGGGAAGGATTAGGAGGTGTGGCCCTGTTGGAGGTAGTGTGTCACCTGAGGTAAACTTGGAGGTTTTGTTCCCAGTCTGCTGCCAGACTCTCCACCATGATGGCCATGGACTCACCCTCTGGAATTGCAGCAAGCCCCCAAAGAAATGCTTTCTTTGGTAAATTACCTCTGTCACAATGTCTCTTCACAGCAGTGAAAACATTAAGACAAGCTGGATGGTGGTGGCACACGCCTTTAATCCCAGCACTTGGGAGGCAGAGGCAGGCAGATCTCTGTGAGTTCGAGACCAGCCTGGTCTACAAGAGCTAGTTCCAGGACAGGCTCCAAAACCACAGAGAAACCCTGTCTCGAAAAAAAAAAAAAAAAAAATAAGACGGCCATTCAAATGAGCACAACATCCCCAACTCAGAAAAAGATGTGCAACTTTGGACTCCACATTTATCAGATTAATTAATTACAGTCTAATTTCCAGACTCTTATTCTGGGAATCTTTGGGATTTTTTTCCTGCTGTTGTTGTTTAGTTTTTTGTTCTTGTTGTTGTTTTGTTTTGTTTTTCAAGACAGCGTTTGTCTGTGTAGCCCTGGCTGGCCTGGAACTAGCTCTGTAGATCAGGCTGGGCTCCAGCTCAAGAGATCTGCCTGCTTCTGCCTCCTGAGTGCTAGGATAAAAGGTGTACACCACCACTGCCTGGTTTGGAAGTCTCTTATTAATGCAAACCTAAACAACTGAAAACTGGTGTCCCTAAAACTTCCTCATAAATTATAGGCATCAAAGATGGAAGAGGAGCCCAGCGGTGGTGGTGCACACCTTTAATCCCAGCACTCGGGAGGCAGAGGCAGGCGGATCTCTGTGAGTTTGAGACCAGCCTGGTCTACAAGAGCTAGTTCCAGGACAGGCTCCAAAACCACAGAGAAACCCTGTCTTGAAAAACCAAAAAAAAAAAAAAAAAGGGATGGAAGAGGGAAGAGGGAAAGATTCTTTACTAAGAGGCAATTTTATGAAGCAAAGAAGTGAGACAAATCAGAAGGAAAAAAAGCTTGAGGTCCAGTATAGATATCTTGTGACAAAGATGAGTATTTTTTGTGAAACGCATCATGGAAGAGGGAGGAGAACACAAACATTCACTCCTAGCTGAGAAGCTATTGGCATTTGATAGCTGCTGAGAAAAAGAGAGTCAATTTTCTTCCTTTCTTTCTACTTTTAAAGATTTCATTTACTTAATATTATGTGCATGAATGTTTTACCTGAATGTATGTATGTGTACCACATGCATGCCTAGTGCCTACACAGGTCAGAGGTGATCAGATCCCTGGAACTGGAATTACTGATGATTGTGAGTCACCAGATAGGTGCTAGGAACCAAACTCAGATCATCTGTAAGAGCAACGAGTTCTCTTAACCACCGAACTTTCTGTCCAGCCTACGAGTCAGTTTTCTTTGATGGTGTGACCCCTCACATATTGACCATGCCCCAGTGCAGGATCCACATTCAAGAGAAGTTGGCCAACACAAACTGGACTTAATGGATTTAAGAGGCAGAGAGAGAGAGAGAATGAGACAGAGAATGTGTGTGTGTGTGTGTGTGAGAGAGAGAGAGAGAGAGAGAGAGAGAGAGAGAGAGAGAGAGAGAGAGAAAGAGAAAGAGAGAGAACACCAAGTTGTCTGGGTAGGAAGGTGGGGGTGGATCTGCGAGGACCTGGAGAGAAGTAAAGTATATATCCTCAAAATACACTGCATGAATTTCTCAAAGAATTAATAGAAGCATTATTTTTTACAGCATACTTTTGTGATTCTTTGTGACTTTCACTCTGTTGATTTTGTACGAACTTCAATGGATTACATTCTAACTCTGCTATTGACTATAATGTATTGCAACTGAGTCAGAGTTTCTCTTATTTTTCTATTATTATGCTTTTCTAACCTAAATTCTCTTTATACCACTCTATATGACTCTTTTTATTTGTGTAGATCCATGAATTGAAAGAAAAGTGGGGAACTATAAATGCCAAATATCTACCTCTGAATGTACAATTTAAATACATTGAGCAGGAGTTGTTATCAATAAAAATAGCACAAAAGCAATACGAGAGGCTCCACAAGGATCAGAAGGTTCTGGAAAGAGAAGTGCTAGACCTGCAGCATCAGCTACGAGAGAACATGGTAGGTCAGTGTGAGGAGAAAATAGTGCAATGGGGGAGGGGGCTGAAGGGAGGAAGTCATCATTTAGAAGACATATGAGACAGGAAAACACTTTTGCAGCATAACTGATGGGTGTGTCCTCTGGGTGTCTCATCACAGATGGTGTTGGAGATTTTCAGAAGGCAGGTAACATCAGTTAATTATGGATGGAAGTTTCTTTCCTGCCTGGTCCCACAGCCATTCAGTCCCAAATAAACACACAGAGGCTTATATTAATTATAAACTGTTTGGCATATTGCTCAGGCTTATTACTAACTAGCTCTTATAACTTAAATTAGCCCATAATTCTAATCTATGTTTAGCCATATGGCTTGGTACCTTTTCTCAGTAAGACATTCTCATTTTGCTTCCTCTGTGGCTGGCTGGTGACTGACTCTCTGCCTTTCCTCCTCCCAGAATTCTAGTCTAATTATCCTACCTATACTTCCTGCCTGGCTACTGACCAATCAGTTATTTACTAAACCAATACGAGTGACAAATCTTTACAGTGTACGAGAACAATATCCCACAGCAGTTATTTTTTTAATTACTTCAGTTTCCATCATTAAAAAATGCAATTGATATCTCAGAATAATCATTTTCAACTTTTTCGGCAGTTTAGCATAAAACAAGACCACCAGAAGGGAAAGTGAAACTGGGATATAGAACTTTCGCCATGCTTCTGAATTGTTCTTAAATTACATTACACTGTTCAGGGTTTTTGGAAAGTTGAGTCAATTCTATTCTGTGAACTGATTATATAAGGGCAAGTCTGCGAATAATTCAGAATCAAGACTCATAGCTCAGAAACAGCAGGAGGCCCTGGGTTCATGATCCGATCAGACCAAACAAGGTTCAGTATCATGTTATGATTGACTTTAATGGAGTTAGTATTGATATTTTTAACTCTGGCATCTTATTTCACATATTTAAAATTACTCTGGGAATCAATTACTCAAAACTAAAGCAAGAACAGCAAGTATTTTGAGTGTTTAGTGTAATTGTTTTAAAAGTATATCCTTTCAATTTTCCATAGGCAAAATCAGAAGATAAAAAACATGAACTAGCACTAAGAGACAGTAATAATGATTCGGTAATGAGCCAAATGGAACTCAGGCTGAAAAATCTTGAATCCGAGCTTGAGAAAATGGAGGCTGAAGGAGAGTCTAACGCAAGAAAGGCAGAGAAATACAGGCAATGCTGTGTCAAAGAAAGGGAGCTCAGCAAGATATTATCAGGGAAGCTCAGCAAGTAAGCCGGGAAAGACTCACTAGTCTCTAGTGTGTGATTTTCACGGAAACAGACTTGTAAGATTAAGTAGGATATGTAAGCAAGCTGAAAATTATAACTGGAAAATAATGTTAGGAAATGGACCTACACTTACAGTGTGGCTGCAGAACACTTCCCCCCTTTTAACTTTTAGTTGTATATGTTGTTCCCTCCTAGTGATAAATTGGTCTTTCAGCTAATTAAGGCAGTTATAGTGTCAGAAAATTATGCTAACATTCTCTCAGATAGAAACATTAACAATTTAACTACTTTAATACGCCCAAAGGGCCCACAGCAATGACACTGCCCCTCCAGGCACACACACTGAGTCCATCGTGTCTCTGGTGTCACCGTTAGAGCTACCTGTTGGCACACTTTACAGCTGTTCTGCTGTACATCCAGACAGAGTCCTAGGGGAGGGCTAACCCAGTGATGGACAAAATACCGTTCACAATGTAGTTAAACATAACCCCTGGGCCAGTGTCATCTCTGAGATGACTTAAGATGCTAACTGCTCCAGGAACCACTCATTTTGTTTTCTTAAATCCTCGGGAGAACCACCTTCCATCCCAGAGGCTGCTCCTCTAAATTTCCCTCTGTACAAAATGCTTAATTTTTCCCAAGTTATGGGTGAATTGTAGACAGCGAGGGCAAAAACTTGAAAATCTGTTCATCTAATTACTCTTGAACCCAAAGCTGCTTTACTGGGCACAACAATCTCTAACTAGTTTATGAGTTTACTTTTTAAATTGTGTACATTTTGTACATTTGTATACATTTGTTGCAGATCACCACGCAACTGTTTGTTGTGGTTTCTGGTGCAATTGTTAGTCTAGTCCGTGAGACAGGCACCCCTCCTAGCAGTGAGGGTTTCCTTCCAGACCCCAGATTAGGCACAAACCACACCTAAACATGTGTTTTCACAGAGAGATCCTTTCTTAGCTGGGAAAAAAAAGTTCAAGTACCTGCTTCTGACTCAGCAGAAAACAGCAGCAAATGACCTTGCAGGTGTTATTTGTTTATTTGTTTATTGGCTTTTCGAGACAGTGTTTCCCTTATAGCTTTGGAGCCTATCCTGGAACTAGCTCTTGTAGACCAGGTTGGCCTCAAACACATAGAGATCCACCTGCCTCTGCCTCCCAGTGCTGGGATTAAAGGCGTGTATCACCACCACCCATCTGTAGGTGTAATTTTTAAGAGGAGTAAAAAGGAAGGTCTTTGTTAGAATGGGCTAGGATGTGGTGGGATATTTAGATTGGGCATGTTAGTTAGGTAAACCAAAGAGGACTTTTGATCGCTGGACTTTGGTGGTACTCATCCTCAGGAATGTATCCAAATAAGGGAACAGACCTTGATAGTTAACTTTAGGGACGTAATCTAACAGTTTTTAGCAAGGCAGAGGAAATGTAGGAGAAGAGCAAGGGCTGGCAGAGTCACATATTCAAGTGGACTACTGTCCCTTCAGTCAAGAACATGAGCATAGCAGCATCTCGTCATTAGCAGGTATTCATCTCTCTCTCCTACTCTGGATTTACTTGTTAGCTTGGGAATAGATGTACTTCTTTAGGACAAATCTAAGTGCCCAAGGTGTACTCCAACACATTTTCAGCTTTAAGACATTAGCAAGTGGAAATATGAAGTACTTTCTAAAGAACACACTCATTAAGGGAACAAGAGCATAAGAATTTGCCCTTGTTCAATCTCCACAGGACTAACGGCAAACTGAGTAAAGTCAGAACAGACATTCTGCTGGCGACAGAACGGAACAGAACTATGCAGAGTGCGCTCAGTATGAGACCTGTCCCCAAATGTCCTGGTGTCACAAAATGTAATACTTATGTAAAATGCGACGCTAGCTTCATGACAAGCAGAACCCCAGAGCCTTCTCCATCCAGCTCTCAGCCTTCTGAGTCTAGGAGGAAGAGTCTGCTCAAGGTAAGCGGTGTTCTCTTCTGTCCCTTGGCGTTCCAACTCTATTATCTGTTAGTCATGTCAATTCTTTTCGTTTGGTGCCACAGTGAACTGTTTAGTTGACTTATGCGAGTCCAGTAGAGATCACAATAGTCAGTGTTCTCTAAGAAGAGAACATTTGTTCGCATGTTTATGTGTCTGAGCTGAAGCAGCTGGGCAGCTGTGTGCCAGTCCAGGGCCTGGGGGAACTGGTTAACAGCTGGAGGTACTCGGAGTCACATACAGGGAATGGCCCTTTGCTGCTGCAGCAGGATATGGTAGGGCCATTTGGCTGAAGCGTGTGAGATCTGTTTGGGGCTGGATGCCCTGCCCAATGCCGAAGTTTTTAATTAATGATTTGGGAATTTCATACAATGCACGTGGATATCAAAGTCACTTCCCATTCCTCCCAAGTGCACCTTCCCACCCTTCTGTCTTCCCCCATAAATAAATAAAATAACAGACATTAGGTCCAATTTGTGTTGCCCATATATTCAATGGAGCATGCTCAAACTCCCAGTGGCCAGCCCCTTAAAGAAAAATGAGTTCTTCCCCACCACACACACAGAGAGAAGTTATCGACTGTGAAGAGCTACATTTCAGCATCCCTTTAACAATTTTTCAGAACTCTCTTCGATTGCTTCCTGTCTAAACTGTTTCTCTTTTTTTGGGGGGGGGGGGGCGGGGAACATCACAAAAGACTTCGATGTAGCAGAAACCAGAGGTCTCAAGCCAGGACAATGACTCAGGACAACGAACACTTCTAAGTAAACATGAATGAACTAGAAGGTAAACTGTGCTTCAGCAGGGCCACACTACAGCTTCCACAACAAGATTCTTCCTCCTCTTTCTTCTTTTCTTTTTTATTTGTTGTTGTTTCTTTGGTTTTTCTTTTAAATTTGGTTTTGATTTTGGAAGGGGAAGGTTGCAATGGCAGAGGGCAGATGTGAAGAGCCGGGGAGATAAGTGGGGTCAGCATGCACGATATAAAATCCATAAAGAATCAAAAGTTAAAGATTGTCAAGGAAATCTTCACACCAAAAATTTATAGATGTTACATATCACTTCCTTATTATAACCACAAAGTATTTACTGTGCTAAGGGTCAGACCCTGGACATTAATAAGACAGCAGCTTCTATCCAAAGATTTAAGTGATAACAATTTAATTTGGGTAATACAATATAGAGTATAGCATCCCACATACTCTGTAATTAAATAGCTAACTATAATTAGTCAGCTGTTTTTAAAAAAATTGTTCTTATTTTAAATAAATTAGTTATAACTAAAGAATTTTATGTTTTTGAACTTTTTAAAGACAGGTGTCATGTATCCCAGGCTGGCCTGGAACTTGTTATACAGCTGGGGATGGCCTTAACTTCTGACCCGCCTCCCTCCACCTCCCCAGTGGTGACACCGTTTTTTGTGTGGTGCAGGGAATGGAACCCAGGGCTTCATGCAGGCCAGCCGAGCATGCTCCCAAATGAGTCACAGCCTCTGACCCCAAAGAGTTGCATATTATTTTTCTTGTTCCAACTCTTGAAAATCATAGATCAGAGAAAGATAAGTTTGAAAATGGCCTGAACCACCCTGAACCCCTCAGATCTCATCTGAAAACAGGTTTCAACCTATCTCCATCCTTCTTCTCAATGACTTTCCTGCAATCTCGTGTTAATAACTGATTAGTTGTAATCTAGAACACATGACTTTTAACCCTTCACCAACCTAACTCTCATATGACAAACCATTTCCCCCCTTTCCACACTCAGAAGTCCATGCAGACCTTGACAGCGTACAGCGTGTATTCTTTCTCTCTGCTATCCAAAGTGCAGTGGAATTTTTATTTTAATGAAAAACCTGCTGAAGTGAAAAAGCTCAGCAAAGTTTCATAAGGCATAGAATATTGCTAATATTCATCAGCTAATCTGTGTAATATATAGAGCTGGATAATGAAGAATTTTGTGTTAATAAGACAACATTCTCTTGTAAAATAATGCCTAATACCTTTAATCCCAGCACTTGGTAGGCAGAGGCAGGCGGATCTCTGTGAGTTTGAGACCAGCCTCGTCTACAGAGCTAGTGCCAGGACAGGCTCCAAAGCCACAGAGAAACCCTGTCTCGAAAAACAAAAACAAAAAAAATAATAATAATGCTTAATAGATCAAAACTTACAGTACTTTTTACCCAATTAATCTAAACAACATAACACATATAGTCTGTATGATTTAAGCTTGAAATACACAGGCATTTTATTAATATTTGTTTTTCATAAGTAATATTCAAGTTAGGTCTAGGTTCTAAAATTTTATTTAAATATGTCTATATTTAAATACACATTTATTTTTGTTTGTTTTGAACCTGGGTTCTGTTCCCAGCACCCACACCAGCGTAACAGTCGCAACTATGTGGAACTCCAACACCCTCTTCTGCCCTCCATACACATGTCAAAATAAATAAATCTAAATATTTTAAGGAATGGTTGTGAGTTTTTATTAATGATCTTGTTGTTGCTCCCCAGTCTTACTGGCTTCACCACATAGTGTCTATGCCCTGGTAATGTCAGGAAACAAAGCATGTTCTCTGTGAGAAACTCTTATTGCTACCATCGTCATCATCATTTGTGTGTGTGTGTGTGTGTGTGTGTGTGTGTGTGTGTGTGCATTTGGCGTTGTCTCTGTAATGACAGTTTGCATACACATGTGCTCTTGTGCATGAGGACACCAGACATCAACACTGGGGATCTTCCTCAACCACTTTATTTTATTTTACTCTCCACTTTATTTTCTGAGACAGGGTTCCTTACTGAACCTAGAGCTCCTGATTCTGCTAGGCTGGCTAGCCAATGGGCCTCAGGGGTCAACTTATTGTTGCCTCCCCTCCCCTTTATTTTATTTTTATTGGAAATACTTCTTTTTCATAAAATATATGCCCCCTCATCTCCCAGATCTCCTCCACCTCTCTACCATTCCAAACCCACAACTTCTTCCTCTTTCTTTAGAAAACAAGTAAAATAATAATAATGATGATATAAAAATATAAAAAAAAAAAACAAAAAGAAGGGCTAGAGAGATGGCTCAGAGGTTAAGGGCGCTGGCTGTTCTTTCAGCAGTTCTGAGTTCAATTCCCAGGAGGTGTATAGTGGCTCACAACCATCTATAGTGGGATCTGATGCCTTCTTCTGTCATGCAGCTTGTGATAGTATGAAAGAAAACAGCCCCTACAGGGAGTGGCACTATTAGGAAATGTGGCTTTGCTGAAGTAGGTATGGCCTTGTAGAGGAAATATGTCACTGTGGATGTAAGCTTTGAGGTCTCCTATGCTCAAATTACTCCCAGTGCAGGACTCAGTTCACTTCCTATTGCCTATGAATCAAGATGTAGAACTCTCAGCTCCTTCTCCAGCACCATGTCTACCTGCATGCCACCATGTCCTACCATGATGATAATGAGTTAAACCTCTGAAACTGTAAGACACCCCAATTAAATGTTTTCCTTTTATAAGAGTTGCCATGGTCATAGTGTCTCTTCACAGCAATAGAAACCCTAACTAAATAAAACATAGCCATACATTCAAATAGAGCACTCATATACAAAAATTTTTTTAAAAAATTTTTTAATTCACAAAGAAAAACGTAAGAAACACACACAGTAAAAAAATTAATACACACAAATTAGTCACAATATAAATATACAAGACTAGAAGGTCAAAAAGAAATTTCCAAAGCAATATGAGACAGACAAAAAAAAAAAAAAAACCTACAAAAATACCGGTCAGCTCATTTCGTGTTGCCCATCCACTAAGGACATGAAGCCTACCCTTAAATGTGGTTTATAAACCCAGTGAGACTCAACTGGAGAAAAGTCATTTTTCCTTCACAAGCAGCTGTCAATTGGAGATAGCACCTTGGTTAGGGATGGGGGCTGTTTCCACTTCACCCCCTCTGACTTAGACCTGTGCAGGCCCTGTGCATGCTGTCACAGTCTCTGAGTTCATGTGTGTCTGTCCTGCTGTGTATAGGAGACACTGTTTTCTTGGTGTCCTACATCCCCTCTGGCTCTTACAATCTTACTACCTCCTCTTCTGCATAGCTCCCTGAGCCCTGAAGGGAGGAGTTTGATGAAGACCTCCCATTTAGGAAGGAGTATTCTAAGGCCCCTCACTCTCTGTACATTGTTCATTTATGGGCTTCAGGAATAGTTCCCATCTAATGCAGAAGGAAGCTTGTCTGCTGACGGCTGAGTGAGGCTCTGATCTATGGGCGTAGCAGAATGTTATTAGGAGTCATTTTTTTGCAAAGTTTCTCTAGCAGAACAACAGTATTTGGTTTTCCCAGGAGTCTCAGGTTCTTGGCCACCCAAGCAGTGTCGGCTTGGGTTCTGTCCTAGCTAGTTTTATGACAAACTGACACAATCTAGTCAACTAAAAGGAGGGAACCTCAGTTAAGAAAAATGCCTCCATAAGAGCCATCTGTAAGGGAATTTTCTTAATTAGTGATTGATGAGGGAAGGCCCTGCAAATTGTGGGTGGTACTATCTCTGGGCTGGTGCTCCTGGAATCTATAAGCAATAGGAGCAAGTCATGATGAGCAAGCCAGTAAGCTGTACCCCTCCATGGCCTCTGCGTTATCTCCTGTTCCCCAGGTAGATTCCTGCCCTGCTTGAGTTTCTGTCCTAAGTTGCTCCAATGATGAACAGCAATGTGGAAGTATGAGCCTAATAAACCATTTCCTGCCCAATTTGCTTTCAGTCATGGTGTTTCATCACAGCAATAACTAGGACAGGTTCCATCTCATAGAGCAGAACTTAAATCTAATCCGATGGTAGTGGGTTACTCCCATAACATTTATGCCACTATTGCACCAGCTTATCTTGCAGGCCCATCACCATTGCAGATCAAACGGTTTGTGACTGGGTTAGTGTTTACTTTTCTCCTCTAGTAGCATGCAGAGTACCTTCCAATGCCATGAACACTAGACAGTAGAGGTAAATGTGCTAGTTAGGCAGCAGCTTCTCCATGATTCTCATTCTTCAATGAGATATGTAGGTATTGTCTTCAGCAATAAGGCCTTACCATCAGTTTGTAGAGAGTAACCAATAGTTCTGGGAATAGCCTGAGTTGTTTGGAAGTTTCCATGAGACCCCTCTGATCAACAACTCAGTTATCTGTAACCCATTCCTGGCACTAGAGGTTTCACTTGGTGGCAAGAGATGTGTGGTTGGGGCTTTATCTACCCCATTATTTAATGAATCCATTTCTATTTCTTTCATATATGTATATACTTTAAGAAGTTTGTAGTTTAGTAGGTCTTGAGGGGTCATAAAAGATATATTTTAAGTGATACGTCATTCCCACAATATCACTTGTTTGAATTTAACGTTATAAAATCTGATGTTTCAGAAGCAGCAGCAAATGGTAAAAGACATAACTGCAGAGGTAGATAAAGGTATGTTGTAAATGTGTATGTGCTCAATTTAGAGTAAATTTACAAAACAAATTTAAGAAGCAAATGGAATCCTGCCCCTTGGTCTGTAAATTCTACACTAAAAGCATGCAAAAGCGGGCATCCCGAGTGAGTACTGTTCACCCTGCATCTGTGGCTCCATGGCTTTTCAAAACCTTTTTTATTCTTCCTCAACAATTCATTAACGTCTGTACTCAACCTCCCCCAAAACTACAACCATCTATTGATACTTGTCAATCAATCACACTTCCTGAGTAGTCCTTAACAAGTATCATTTGAAATCCCATTACTTACTTCTCATCGGCTTACCTTTAGCCTAGAAGAGGAAATACCAGTTTCCTTATGCAGACTGGAAATACACAACTCAGAATGACTGTTGTCAAGTTATCCTGTCCTCTCTCTCACCACTCACCTACTCTGGCCAACTGGTCCTGCTTTTAGTGTCCATGGACTAGTCATGCTCTTCCTCACCTCTGCCTGCATGGCTTTCTCCATAATTCCCCCAACATCAGCTTATGGACACCTCCACCAGACGCTCCGATATCAACACAACACTGACATGGAAGTCCTCTGAGTGCTCCAGTGCTTCCTGAACTTTACCTGTCAAAAAATCTACAGCTCTGTATGAAACTGCTGGCGTAGGGATATAATACAACGAAATGATCACTGAGAGCTGGAACATATCTTCTCTCACCGTCCCGGGCTCATCACAGTAGCTCAGTACATGAGTGAGAAGGGGAGTGCATGCTGACACTCAGCCCTGAGGATAACTAACTCAGTGAATATATGAGCGATTCTATTGTAGTTTTGAATTGTAGTGATAGATACATATTTGTCATTTTTAATCTATTCTGATAAGGTTCTTGGTCTTTTTTTTTCTTTTTTTACTGACTCCTGCTGTTAACTGTGAAGTCTCTGAAGTAAAGATTGTAATTCTTACTTTTTCTTTCTAGCTGCAGCTGAACTTGAGTGTTGGTCCTTAGAAGCTTATCCTTCAGGATCTAAACAAGATCTACTTTAGGAAGATAACAAAAATATATACAGATTAAAAATAAATATGGTTTTCTGAAAGACATTTGAGTGACCTGTTCATATAACATTTTAGTAGTTTCCCATTAAAGATATTATGTGATAACTTTATTGAAAAAACATGTTTTGTGTATTTAGGGGCTGGAGTGATTCCTCCCGCAGTGGTTAAGAGCACTTGCTGTTCTTGCAGAGCCTATAATTCAGGTTCTTAGAGAAACTAAATAAGGAGAACCCAAAGAAAAACATATAGGCATCCTCCTGAATATTAACCTTCATCAGGCGATGAAAGGAGACAGAGACAGAGACCCACATTGGAGCACCGGACTGAAATCTCAAGGTCCAAATCAGGAGCAGAAGGAGAGAGAGCACGAGCAAGGAACTCAGGACCGCGAGGGGTGCACCCACACACTGAGACAATGGGGATGTTCTATCGGGAACTCACCAAGGCCAGCTGGCCTGGGTCTGAAAAAGCCTGGGTTAAAACCGGTCTCGCTGAACATAGCGGACAATGAGGACTACTGAGACCCCAAGAACAATGGCAATGGGTTTTTGATCCTACTGCACCTATTGGTTTTGTGGGAGCCTAGGCAGTTTGGATGCTCACCTTACTAGACCTGGATGGAGGTGGGTGGTCCTTGGACTTCCCACAGGGCAGGGAACCCTGATTGCTCTTTGGGCTGACGAGGGAGGGGGACTTGATTGGGGGAGGGGGAGGGAAAGGGGAGGCGGCGGTGGGGAAGAGACAGAAATCTTTAATTAATTAATAAAGAAATAAATAAAAAAAAAGAATTCAATTCCCAGTACCCACAAGTCAGGTGGCTCACAACTACCTGTAACTCCAGCTCAAGAGATCTAACACCCTCTTCTAGCCTCCCAGCATAGCTGCATATAAGTGCATCCATGTACACACACACACACACACAATTTTAATCCTATTTTAAGGTGTTTCTTGGCATAAACTAATTTTTAGTGTATTTTACAAGTGAAAATATGTATTACATACCCCAAATGCCCAATTTCCAGCTACTTAAACAGAATCCAAACAGCCAGGTTGTCATTTATCATTTACTAGAATTAAAAATCACTTTGACGGTGGCTTACTTTCCTTTCTCAGTATCTACCAGCATGCACACACCTGCAGATGTGGGCATCACTCCACCCAGTCAGTGCTTTGATGTGTTACAGTCATCACACCTCCATCAAACTCAGAGGATTTTCAAGTTTTATGCTTTTAACTTCAAACACTGATTTATAGCCCTTTCCTCAAATGAAAACAACTTTTGCTGAAGGAATTTCGTATATCCTGCTTCACTCTTTTGAAAATGTCTTGAGATTCGGTCATTCACATACTATCACAGTTTACCCTGAGCAGGTAAGAAGCAAGGCCCTGTTCAGTGGACTCACAAGCAACACCTGGGTAGTTTGCCCTGGGCGGGTAGGAAGAATCTAAGGGTCTGCCCCATGCCTCAGGGCACCGGTGGTCGGGTGCCATTACAGTGAGCAAATATATGGAGGGGTACAGGAGGGAGAGAGAGGAACAGGGGTTCATGTCCTGCGGAGAGGTGAATCTGACGAGGATCAGGCTGGTGTAGGATGCCTGGTTACTGTCTGGGGTCATGGTAACATCCAGTCCTGGGCTGCTGCTAAGGCCATGTCTAGGTCCATGGCCCCGCCACAGCCAGGGTCTGTGTTGAGGTCTGTGGCTCAGGCTACCACCATAGGCTGTGCAGATGCATGGGGTCTGGGCTGACACCTGATGACATGTCTGTGCCCAAGGATCTGCTGCCATGCAGGAAAGGGTAACCTGCACTGCCACTAGGGCCATACTGACATCCAGGGTGAGCTGTGGCCAGGGGCCATATCTGGGTCCATGGTCCTACCACAGCCAGAGTCTATGCTGCCATCAGGGGCCATGTGACTGGCCGTGTGAATGTTTGGGGTCTCTACCACCACCCGGGACCATGTTGGAGCCTGGGGACCATGGTGCTGCTGGGCCCATGCCAATTGAGAGCCCATGTTGCCACCAGGGGCCATGGTGACATCCAGGCCCAAGATGTTGCTGATGGCCAAGTCTGGGTCCATGGTCCTGCTATAGCTGGAATCTGTTTTGACATGTTTCTGTTGTCCATGTTACCAAAGTGGCCTGTGCAAACCATGTGTTGAACCATGAGTTGAAATACAAGGGCCTCACTGAGCTGGTTCAGCTCTTCATGGGCCCAGGGAGAGCTCCCCCGCCCCAAGCCCACAGGAGAGCAGACCCTGTCCACACTTGGGAAAGATGGCCCCGCCCCTTACCTTGGGTGTGGGAGAGCTGGTCCTGCCCCTTACCTGAGGGGGGTGGTCCCAGTGGCCCAGACTGACCAACTCAGCAGCCCCCCCCAGGTGTACACCCAGGGTTTTGAGCTGGCACACTCCAACACCCACTCCATCTATGAGGTGCTGGAGTAAGTGAAGGGACTGGCCCTGCAGAGCCATGGCTGCATGGTCTACATGACTTTGGTCAAACAGTTGTCACGGAACAATTCAGTTACCAGCGAAAGAGACATGTTTGCCTGTTATCTTGTCCTGCCCCACACTACCAGCCTTTCTGAAGCTTTAATGTGCATGTAAATTACCTCTGACTCTTGTAAAAATAGATTCGGGTCCGATCTGGAAACCGGAGATTATGTATTTCTAACAAACTCCCATAGTTACTGACACCTGGTACTGCTCGTATCCCAATCACACAAGTAACGTGGTAGGAGACTATTCATACATACACACACATACACACACACACACGCACACACACACACACAATACTGTTACAAACTCCCATATTTACTGACGCCTGTTACTGCTCATATCCCAATCACGCAAGTAGCATGGTAGGAGACTATTCATACACACATACCTGGAACTATTTCTTTTCTAATCACGCAAGCAGACTATGCACTCATACACACACACTCACTCGCGCGCGCGCGCGCGCACACACACACACACACACACACACACACACACACACAGCTGGTTCTGTTCCTTTCCCGATCACACAAGTAGAGTTGTAGGAGACTATTCACACACACGGTACCGTCCCTTTCCCAATCATGCAAGTAGCATAGTATGAGTCTCTGTCTCTCTCCCTCCTTTCCTCCTTTTCTTTCTATCACGGGATTTCTTTTTCTGCATGGGTACCCAGCCTGGGACGCAAATTCCACGAGCTGGAGCACTCGCTGGCGACGACCGAGTTCACAGGTCACCGAGGACAACAGTGAGGGTGGCGAGGGTGGACCTCCAGGGAACAGGAGGTACTGCCGAGTTCACGGGCAGGCCCGGTCTCACGGTCAGGTCAGGAACGAGAGTCCAGAGCGGCTCTGGTGACCGTGATGGTTGCAGACGTAGTTGGGCTGCCTTGTCGCACGAAAAGGAACACAGAAAGCGTCGCTCCCCGCAGCGCGCAGGCCTAGGAGCCCGGTAGCCTATCACCGGCAGGAGCTGGACCCGTCCCGCCTCCGGGAGCAGTGGAGCACCGTGTGCGTAGAGAGTCGCCCGGCCAAGGGGGCGTGGGCAAGCTCGCAGGGCACGCCGGGAAACTCGGTCCTCCGACACCATCTTTCTTCGCTCCGGGCGGCGGTGACCGTGGGAAAGGGCACACGCTAGAGCCATGAAGTTCCTCAGCCGGGCCGGGTCCTTTTCGGTGAGCACGAAGACGCGCGTGGGGCAGGGCGGGGGAGGCTTGTCGGCCACTCGGGGGCTGGGGGCGAGGTGTGCGGCCCTGGCCTCGGGCCTGAGTCTGCCCTTCAGGGGAACCCGGCGGAGAAGCGGGCTGTCTGCGGGCTGGGGCCCAGGGGAAGGAAGCTCAGCGGGTCCTGTGATCTGGGAAGAGCTAACGCGGGAAAGCCGCAGAGAAGGGTGGCCTTAAGAGTGGCCCCGAAGCGGCACTCGGGAGACTCCTGAAGGTCACTCGAGAAGCAGGTAGGGCAGAGGCCGACGACACCCAGCCCTCTGCTTTCCCAGCTGCGGCCTCTGCTCCCGAGTTGGTCCTGGAGCATCAGCTTTCCCCATGCAAGTGTTAGAAACACCGATGCGTCCTTCCCGACGGTGCTGAGTCCCGGCATTCGTAACTCGCTATATTCTCGGTCTCTTGTCTAAAGACTTTTCTCCAGAAGGGGCTCTTGATCGTTCCTCAAGGCTCCTTCCTAACCCGAAATTATGTAGTTGTCTTTCGGAGAGGGGGCACTAAGTACCTCCTGTGTCAGGACGTTATCACTGAAACAGCGGCTATTGAGAGATGAAAACGGGGGCATTTAAATTTCAGCAAGGGCTAACTTGCCTCTGCTTAGCCGGTTACATGTGGAGCTTGTTGGTCTAACACTCCTTTGGGAGGGTGCTCCTGGCATCTAGAGGTCAGAGGTGTTGCTAAACATCTAACTGTACACCAGCAGCCCGTACAGCATACAATTACCAATGCCAAAATGCCAGTAATGTCTGTGTTGAGAGACCTAGACAGGGATGCAGAAGTCCACACCGGAAATGGTGTTTCCTTGCTCTTTGTACTTACATAAATGTATTGTAGAATTGTACACATTTAGGCTATAGTTGTGTTCTTTGTGCCTAGACCAAACAATTGCTAACAGTCCTTTAAGGGCAGGACTGTCTTTCTTATTTTCCGTGGGGATAAATTGACCTGTGTTATTTAAACAAAATAGAATTACATGACAATTGGGAGGATAAGCCTTTCCTGAAAGGAACCCCCCAAAAAGTGCAGAATTTTAAAATGTCACTATCCGGAAGCACCTACATCTTCCTTGGTAATGGAACTGTGGATTATCCATATGTCGGCTGCTATACTTGGATATTGTGGAATAATGTCTTGGGAAATCACAGCCGAAAACCATACATACACCTTATCCAGAAAACTGTATTGATAATGACAAAGAGCTCATGTTGATTCATAATTAAAATGCAGGGCTGAAGGGAAAGTAGTAATACTGGGAGCAAATGAAGACCAGCAGCCAGATTAGGCCAGCGCCAGGGCAGAACAGAGTAGGAGCACTGTAGGCCTTTACAGCGGCCTTTGCCAAATGACGGCAGCATGATTATTGGGGCTTAGCAGCGTGAAATGGGTTTGCTTGCATTTCCATTAGTAACCCTGTGAACCCTAGATGGAATGTCAGAATAACTTTATGCTCTTATGTATAACTTTTAAATATATTTCATATGTGAATAGAGTCAATGTGTTTTAGATCCATCATCCAAGTTATTACATATTATACTGAGAATCTGCTGTTGATTTAATCCCTTGTTGAGTTTAGGATGCTGTAGATATTTGACCAGAAAGCTAAGACCCTTTCTTGGTTGAATGTGCTCAGTATAGCACGTAAGAGGATGGAAATACAGTGGACATGTTAGGGGCTTTGAGAAGAGGCCCTTAAAATGACCGAGGAGATGGAGGGTTTTTAGCTGGAAAAAATAAAGAGACTGGCGAACTGAGGAAGCAATAGTGCTGAAATCTGTTTTGTAAAGTGTTGACATAACAATGCAGTTGTTCAGAAACTGTAGAAACACTTGAAAGTTTAATGAAATAATTAAAAAGTAAAGAAAATGCATGATTTTTTTAAAAAGATTGTGGAGAACTCAGTATTCTCTATAAATCACAAATAGGATAGGTAGAAGTTTAAAAAAAATGACTTAGACCAGGTGTAGTAGAAACCTGTAGTCCCAGAGGAATCGTGAGCTTGAGGTCATCCTGGGCTGCATTGCGGAAGTTTTTAAAAAATAATGGAAGAAAAGAAAAGCTATATACAGGGGGGAGATTGACTTGGGTAGACTGAATGGCTAATGAACTACTTGTGGAACTTCCAGTGAAAGAGGTGGTTCTTCCCATGAAGATGAGACCACTGTGTTGTGTGGCATTGCTAATGGAGCACTTTTACATGTAAAGGACTATTCTTGTGAGACCAATACATAACCTGTCCTTGTTGTTTTTAGAGATTTTATTCTTCCCTCAAAGTTGCCCCGAAGGTTAAAACTTCAGCCGCCCCTGGAGGAGTGGCTCTGCAGCCTGAGGATCTTGAGGTGAGTCTCACTGCTTACTGGAGAGCACATCTGCTTTACTTAGCTCTCGGGAAAAGACAGGCATTGCTCATATCTCTATTCCGTCTTAACTACAGTTTACCAAGTTACCTAATGGTTTGGTGATTGCTTCTCTGGAAAACTATGCTCCTCTATCAAGAATTGGCTTATTCATTAAAGCAGGAAGTAGATATGAGGACTCCAACAACTTAGGAACCACTCATTTACTACGTCTTGCATCTACTTTGGTAAGTATCTTCAATACCTTGTTGTTTGGAAATGGTGTGTAATCTTGGGCCTGTAGGGAATTTAAAAAACAAAGGGATGAGGAGATGACTTAGGAAAGCCCTTGCTGTGTGAGTATTAGAGGCCGAGTTCAATGCCGCAGGCCTTTAGTCCTCATGCTCAGGAGGCAGAGGCAGGCAGATCATCTACAGAGCTAGTTCTAGGACACCCATGCTACACAGAGAAACCCTTTCTCAAAACAAATCAAAAAAGAAAAAAACATTTGAACCCGTCATAGCCATGCATCCCATTCCCCTAGCAGAGATAGGCAGACCCTTTGAGGTTGCTGTCTACCAGCCAGGACAAAAAAGCTGGTTTCAGGTTCACTGAGAGAAGACCTTGTCTCAAGGAACTAAGGCAGAGAGCAACAAAAAACATGCCACTATTTTCTCTGGCTTGTAAACATACCTAAAAGCAACCCAGGCATCGAGATTAACTCCTGTAATCCACTAGGGAGATGGAGACAGGAGGATCACGAGTTTGAGACTAGCCTGAGCTACACCCAACCTTCTTTTGATAAATCAGCAGCAGAAGCCTGAAAGCAGTGCCCTGTGTTTGTTTCCTTGAACTGTTGTGTCTTATTTACACAGACTGGTTGCCTTAACGTAAAGTGATTTTTATCCTCTTACCGTTTTAAAATTTAGGCGTTAAAGTCACGGTGTTATAGTAAGTCACAGCATTAGCAGGTCCATGCTTCCATAGGGAAGAGTCCTTCCTTGCCGCTTTCTAGCTTCCAGTCTGCGTCACTCCCCAGTACCCACCTGTCTTGTCACTTAACCGACCTTCTGTCTGCCCTTGTGTCCAGATGTCCTCTTATGAGGTTACCCATCATAATGGGCTTAGCATTTCTGCTAATCCAGGATTGATTCGTTTACGATGACCCTGTTCTAATAAAGTCACATATCCAGAGTCTGAGTGGACATGAACAGGGCTGCTGTTCAACCCTGTAAAATCCCATCTGATAACATGTGAAACCACAGGATATTGGCCACAGACAATAATTGTTGTTATTCAGTTGGATGCTGGTATTGCAATGTAAGAAATCAGTAGGGAAAACAATTTTTCTATAGAACGTGACAAAAGTTTAAAAAATAAAGTCTCCCTATCCTCTTCCCCTTGAAACTGTAATATTTCTCTCTTCCCTTTCCTATCTCCAAACCCTCCCATGTACCCTCACTGATCTCCTTCAAATTCATGGCCTCTTTTATTATATTAATTGTTACTACGTGCATGTGTATACGTGTGTCACTAGACATCCAGTTGGTATGCTCTGTGTATGGGGAGGAGCACCTGCTCCACTCCCAGCCTTCTTCAGCCGGTAGCTCTTTCTTTCTTTAGACTTTTCCCCTCTTTAACATGTAGTTAGAGTCACACTTGTTGCATACATTACAAAACACCCCTGCACCTAAGGCTAAGGAAGTATTGTAGAAGAAGCTTCGGAAAGACTGTAAGAGACAGAAAGGATCAGGGAGTTTTCTGTGAGATTGTGTCTCCTAGGAATGTCAGAAGCTACACCCATAAAGTCTCACCAATCTACAAGTCTAGTAAGCTTGTATTTTCTAATGGAATTTTTACACAATTGTATTTTATATTAAAATCTAAGCCAGATCTGGTGGCATGTGGTTTGTAACTGTGGAACTTAGGGAAACTGAGATAGTAAAGTCCATTCTAGAGTTTGAGATAGACCAGACCTACTTAAAAGTTATAGGACAACCTGAGCTGTGTAAGGAGACTTTGTCTCAGAAATACAAAACAAAAATACACATGTATGTGTACTGCAATCAGTGTGCTTTGTTGAATCTCATAACTCTTATTAAAAAGTACCTGCTAGTTAGGACCTACTTAGTAAAACTCTTTTTGGATCTGCTAATAACAGTTAAGACCATCGATTGTGATATAGTGTAATGTATGGCAGACCTGGCATTGAACAACTATTAAGAAAAGCATCCTTTCTTTTTCAAGACTACCAAAGGAGCTTCGTCTTTCAAGATAACCCGTGGAATTGAAGCAGTTGGTGGTAACTTAAGGTTTGTTAAATAGTAACAAGAAATAGCCAGGGCTGGAGTGGTGGCTCAGGAGTTAAAAAGGTGCGTTGTTCTTGCAGAGGACCCCAGTTTTGTTTCCAGCACTCACATCAGACAGCTCACAGCTACTATAACTCCAGTTCCAGGGCTCCAACACCTTCTGACCACTACAATCAGTTACATTCATGGGCACATAACCCCTCACAGACACATACTTATACACATAATTGAAAATAGAGGCTCTGTTGTGGAGGGAGCTGAACACAGTAGCTTATGTCTTTACAGCAGCATTTAGAAGGCAGAGACAGGTGAGTCTCTGTAAGATCCAGGCTTACAGAAAGCCAGGACTACACAGTGAGTCCCTGTCTCAAAGGGGGTGGGAGACGCAGAAATATCCACTTGTAGGATAACTCCTCTTTGTTAACAAAGGGGCTGAAGATCTCTTAGACAGGGAAAGTTGTTGAGTCGTCATCAAAAATGTGAAGCATGCCTGTGCATATGGTGATATGTGACTGATTGGGAGTAGATGTTTATAGTATATGCAATATGCAGAAACATCTGATTGGAAAAGGAAAAATCATAAATCAGGGAGAAAAGGAAAAAAAACTAAAAGGAAAGGGAACAAAGGTAAAAAAATGTCTATACCCCAAGTGGAAACCGGAAACAGTATCAGCAGTATGGTGCTGTGATACCACACCTGTGCTGTCTTCTAAAGACGAGAAACTGAAAGTCCAGTTCAAGGAAATGGGTAAAGAATGGTAGCCATGATAGAACTATGAAGAACTGGTAGGGCGGGGCTAGAAATAGGACGCATATTGCTCCTCCAGGGGACCTGGACACCAGCGCCAGGGGTCTCACACTAGCATCATGCCTCCGTAGGCACCTGCACTTACATGGCACATGCACACATAAAAATGGAATGATCTTTTTTGAACAAAGAACTAATGGTTCACTTCCTAACTACAGGACATGTTAGGAAGTGAAATAAATCTGTATATCTACATAAAGAGTTTTAAAGATGAAATACTACAATTAGGGAGAATAAGAGGATTGTTATCGAAGTTAAGGGCATCTTGAATATTTCCCTTTTGTTTTTCATTGTAAAGTGTGTGGAACGTAAACTTGCCGCTCTAAATGTATATGTGGTCCCATGGCATTAAGTAGCATTTGAGAATCATTACCACTTTCCGCCTCTGGAACTTCATTATTGTCCTTAGCGGGAACTTGGTCCATTAAACTGACTTCCTATTCCCTTCACCCTTGGCCACCATCATATTTTCTTTGATTTTGACTGCCTTTTTTGTTGGAGGGTTAGCTTTACATTTTGCTGTCATTTGTTCTTCATATGAATAAATTATTTAAGATATATCCATTAGTAACTTACTTAATATAAGGTCCTCAAGGTTCATCCATTTTGCAGCATATGTCAAAACTTGATTACTTTTTAAGGTGGATTTGTTTGCCGATTTTTAAAAATTACTTTAAAATTTTAGTTGAATAAATATTATTTTCACGGTAGTACAAAGAATTGGGTGCTTTAGCAAAGAATATTTAAGAAGAGCTATTTTCTGACTCAGATTATTTACTGCTATTTATTTTCAATTCAGTGTGACTGCAACAAGGGAAACCATGGCTTACACTGTAGAAGGCATGCGAAATGATATGTAAGTACTTGCATGTGTTAGAGCATCTGCTTGATGGGAATACTAGAAATAGATAGTACATGCAATGTATGAGTCATAATGAAACCTATTATTAATAAAAAAAATCATTTGGAAAAAGATTTATGAACCAGAGAGATAGTTTATTGGTTAAGAGCGCATAACTGCTCTTGCAGAGAACCCAAATTTGTTCCTAACACCCACATCTGGAGACTCACAACTGGTTGTAACTGCAGCACAAGGGACTCCAATGCCCTCTTTTGATCTCCATGAATACCTAGACTCAGATTTATAAAAATACACAGATGCGTATAGACATAACATCTGCTTTTTTAGGAAATGCCAAACTTGGTCTGTTTGTAGGGCTCCTAGCAATGAGATCAGGACCTGTCCTTGGTACTTGAACTGGCTTTTGGGAACCTATTACCGGTGCTGGGTTGTCTTGCCCAGCCTTGATGCAGGGGGCGAGCTTGGTCCTGCCTCAACTTGATGTCCCATGCTTTACTGATGCCCCTTTCTGAACAGAGATGGAGGAGGAGTGGATGGGAAGGGAGGTAGATTGGAGGCAAGAAAAGAGAGCAGGAGCAGAGAAGGGAGGGGAAAGTGGTCAATATATAAAATAAGTGAAAACAAAATGTAATTAACTTTTTAAAAGTGCCAAACTTGTATTAAACAAGGTGACCTAGACACAGACAAATACCATATTCTCTCAGCAGGTCCTAGCTTCTAATGTTTATTTGTGTGTGTGGATGCAGTTCGTGACACTGGAAAGGGAACCACAAGATGTTAAAAAGGCAAGGAGAACAGTAAAACTGTGTGGAGAAATAGAACAGAGGATGAGGGGGCGGATCAATAAAAATGTATTAAAAATGCCATGATGAAACCTAATATTTTTGTATACTAACTTGGAAAATAAAACAAAGACTAAACTATTTAGTTTACTTTGTCACTGTGACCTTAGACTTTGATTCTGGAATATTATTCACAAACCTGGGATTGATTAGGCTCCTAGCCACAAATAAGATTACAGTTTATTATCTTAAATGTTGTCTTCATATTTTGTTGTGGTCCTGGAGATCATCTAGGGCAGTGGTTCTCAACCCATGGGTCATGACCCATTTGGGGGTCAAACAACCGTTTCACAGGGGTCACCTAAGACCATTGGAAAACACAGATATTTATTTACTTTATGGTTCAAAACAATAGCAAAATTATAGCTAAGAAGTAGCAGCAAAAATAGTTTCATGGCTGGGAGTCACCACTGCATTAAAGGTGGCAGCATTAGGAAGGCTGTTAACCACTACCTTGGAGCACTGGGCATGCCCAGCAAGCATTCTGTCCTCGAGCTCCCACCCAAGGCCTTGAGTATTACTTCATAGCTCAGTCTAGCCTGGAGACAAAGTCCTCCAGCCTCCACACACCAGATGTCGGGTTAAGTGTCATACACAGGCATAAATTTTTGACCTGTACCTCTTCACTTATTTTCTGTAGTGAAATCCTGATGGAGTTTCTGCTCAATGTCACCACAGCACCAGAATTTCGCCGTTGGGAAGTAGCTGACCTTCGGTCTCAGCTAAAGATTGACAAAGCTGTTGCCTTTCAGAATTCACAGACTCGTAAGTACTTTTGCCAATCCCATTTTATTACTTCTAGGTTTTGAAAAGATGTATTTGTGAAGAAAATCCTATACGGGCCTGAAAATATCTCCAAAACATGTTCCATTATTTTAGAATCTTGTTTGTTTTGTTATTATTAAACATTTGTATTGTTTTCTCCAGTAGAATCCTGCATGCTCTCCCTGTTCCCTGATTGTGTTGTATTTTTGTTGTTGTTTTGCTGAGAACAAACACAGCAGCAGTCTCTTTTACTGTTAGAACTGTTGTAATTTACTGATACATGTTGCTGTTGTCACGTAACTCGTCCTTGGAGGATCCTTCCAAAGTGTACCTCACATTTTTTGTCTTATTGATCTTTTTCTTATTTTAATTTCTGTTTTTTATAGAAGTGGTATGTGTGTTTCTTGGGTTTTATTTGAATTTAAAGAGGGAAGGAGAAGAACAGAAAGTTGGGTGGAAAAACATGAACTTTTAAAATATAATGTATGAAAATTTTTGACAATAAAAAAATAAACCGTCTCCATAATTAATTCTTTTATTTATTTATTTATTTATTTATTTATTTATTTATTAAAGATTTCTGTCTCATGCCGGGTGATGGTGGCGCACGCCTTTAATCCCAGCACTCGGGAGGCAGAGGCAGGCGGATCTCTGTGAGTTCAAGACCAGCCTGGTCTACAGAGCTAGTGCCAGGACAGGCTCAAAAGCCACAGAGAAACCCTGTCTCGAAAAAAAAAAAAAAAAAAAAAAAAAAAAGATTTCTGTCTCTTCCCCACCGCCGCCTCCCATTTCTCTCCCCCTCCCCCAATCAAGTCCTCCTCCCTCATCAGCCCAAAGAGCCATCAGGGTTCCCTGCCCTGTGGGAAGTCCAAGGATCCATAATTAATTCTTAAAATAACTTTTTGTGTTGATATTTGTAATGTTTGGTTATAGAATCTTTGTATTTGGCAAAATTAGAGAAAATTTTCTATTATCTATTTTATCTTTGTGATGCTAAAGTTTTATACCTAGTTTATTTTTTATTGTAACTAAGGAAAACTGTAACTGTGACTATCTAGTCTTCCACTCCGTCATAGACCTCAGAAGGGTGAAATGTTGCCTAATGATAGGGACATCTAGCTCCTAAACAATCACCCTAAGTTACTCTGCAACATTGCCGCATCCATTTTTGGCCTACAGACCTAAAATATCTGACAGACTTTTCTCTGAAGCAGGAAATTTTGAAGAACTTCCCTACCCTGTCTTGACAAAGTTTGGCAGTCTCTTTTCTTTGTGACCTGCTTATACAGTTTGGACAACATATTGTCAGCAGTTGAGGCAAGGGTAACTTTTTGCTCAGATGGCTAGTTTTTGCCCTAAGGAGGGAAATGAAAGCTCCATGTGGAGTTTCTTCAATGCCTGTTATCTTCTCTGAAGTAAATTGATGCTGCCAGGAACAAAGATATCTCACTGTCATGAAAAGCTTTAGGTTATTAAACATATTAAATGCCATATTCTGTAGGTCTTTGAAGTTGATGAAGACCATCTATCTATCTAAACATATCTGTGTATGACCTTGAAAACATACCTAATATGACTGTAAGTTTGACTATTATATATGACTATTTATTTGTATTTCTTAATTATATATTTTTAAATAAGTTGCCTAAGCACAATACCTCAAACAAGAGTAGAAATAAACACAGTATAACAAAATTAACTTTAAATTTGTATCACGATACCAAGATCCATACCAATGTGAAATATTTAAGACAAGTAGTTTTTTGCTTTTGTTTTGTTTTGTCCTTGGTTTAAAAGTAGATTCAATGATCTACCCTTTTATCCTATTATTTCTATATCCCCACCCTGCTTTGTCAGGGAGCAGCCTCGACAAAAATACCACTTGCCAGTGTAGGAGCATGGGGATTAGAAATATAAGTAAAGAGTATGAAGACACATTTATAATAAAAACAGAAAACATAGACTAGTACCAAGAGGGAATTCCAGTGAATACTGAAATTGCCCATGTTTAGTTTCCAATTGCTTAAAATACCCTGACCCGAAGAGGTAGGAGTGAGATAAAAAAAAAAAAAAAAACACATTAATGTGATACAAGGAAATGAACAGACCAGTTGAAGGTTGCAGCCTACAGCCACAGTTAAACATTCTGTTGCTAGAACAAAACAAGTCACACTCACACCCTAGACCAAAATATTCTGTAGGCAAACCATTCCCTAGGTGGAATCCAATGTTATCTTCTTAAGGAAACTGGAACCTTATTTGGATGTTTAGAATTTTGTTTGAGGTAGAAACACCCTTTTCTTTTCAGAATGAGATCCCCAAGATCTAATCTCCTGTTTAGTTGTTTGATTTTGTTTTTTTTTCCATTATCAATAACAACTTGTAACCAATCCTCCTTAAGTGATTTAAAAAAAAAAATCTGCAAACCATCTTTTGGGAATGTAGGAGTCTTTCTCTAGACTACTTCCTGTTGTTTGGGGGCACTGGTAGTCTTTGGACCCTGAGAAAAATTGGGATAATGGTTAAGTCTTAGCTGCAGTATTCTGAGAGGCTAGATCATCCCAGTCAGCAGCCGTGAAACTATCCTAATGTTGAATCATTTGGGCCATCAGTTTTTATTAGTATCTGGTCCCTTGTTCTGAAAACATATAAACTTTTAATGGTAGTGTACATATATGTATTAATACAAGTATAGACTATACATATATCAATAAAAGATAATTTTTTTTGCTTTATATTTGAGCAGGTAAAATATACATTATATATTTTATGGGGGTTTTATTTTTTTAGGTTTATTTCTTTATGTTTATAGCCAGGATTTCAGGGGGTCTTCCTTGATCAAACCTGATCATCTTTAACCTTGAATAAATCCACAGCCTCTTGTTTCCTCTGGAAATAAAGCTATAGACTCTTCCCCCAAAGTAATATAACTTTTGACTTCCATTTTGAAGTCAAGACACTTTTAAAATATATAGGTTGGTTTAATCTAGTACCTTTTTTAGTCCAGTATCTCTTAGCAACCAAAAAACTTAAAGACAACACAATGACATATAGGATCCAGACACTGCGTACTTTTCATCTTTACATGACTTGTTTCTCTTATGTTACTTTACTCTCTCTTTTAAGTGGTTTATTATTTTAAAACTGTATTTTTTTAATCTATGTATATCGTCTTTGTCTTCTCTCTCCCAAGTCCATGTATATTTTTAAACACACTGTAACCTGTTTAGAATTGGGGTTTGGTTGGTTGGTTGGTTTTTGTTGTTGTTTTGTTTTGTTTTTCTGTCTGCATCTGTTTTACCAAGTATCTATGTTTTGTTTTGTTTTTGCTCGTATGAGGCAAATCTTAATCTGCTATGTTAGCTACGAGCATTGCTTAGCTTGGCGCATGACAGCAGTGCATGGCGGTTTGCAGCTGACTCCCTCCTGCAGGCAGTTGCCAAAAGACGCTTTTCTGTGCAATGGCCAGTGTGAGAGAGTGGGAACTTGCCACTCAGCTTAGCTCATGGGGTGCTGGCAGCTGAAGTCTGCAGGCACCAGCCAGGGAACAAGACCCTATACCTCGGCTTCCCTGTACCTCAGAGACATGAGACTAGGAAGTTGCTCTTGGGTCCATATCATTGTGTCTAGAACCCTTTCCCAAGCTCTCTCTCAAGCCTTATGTGGATGTAGTTGCCAAATGTTTGGATGCCATTTGTAGACAGATTTTTCCTGTCCTAGCAGCATTCCCAAATAACCAAATAAAAACTTGATTGTAAATGTATGGTCAGTAGCTCAGGCTTGTTACTAGCTAGCTCTTACACCTTAACCTGTATTTCTTATCTACCCTCTGCCATGTGGCTCATGGCTTGTGACCTCATTTTTTATACATCCTGCTTTCTCTGTGTCCACTGGCGTCTCTCTGACTCTGTCCTTCCTTTTCCTGGCATCCCAAATCAACCCAGTTTGGTTGTCCTGCCTATAGTTCCTGCCTGGCTACTGACCAGTCAGCATTTTAGTAAACCAATTTTAGTGTCAGACTTCCCCCACCCCCAAATTTTCTCTGTCTGTTTCCTCTGCATCTTGTGCTATTCACATATTATTCACCCAGGAATTAATCATCATAGAAGACTTCCCAGGTTTTCTTTCTTTCATCTTTTCTATTTCCTGCTGTTCTTTCATGTGCCCAGCAGCACACTTCCTACTAACATTTTTCCTCATAACAATTTTATAATTTTCCCCCTCAAGATTTTGAGATTGGCCATTATACCTGATTTGTCTCTAGGTTTCTGGTAACTAGCACAGTGCCTGGCTTCTGAAGGTGTACCCAAATAATGAATAGATGTAGGAAATATAGTTCCAGAGAAGGCACAGAAGCCAGAAGGTGGGGACAGCAGTGCCGGGGCACCAGTAAAGAGTAAGTCCAGATCAATGGTAGCTCTTGACTCCCCAAAACTAGTGATTAACCTAAGTTTGCCATATTCATGGCTCCATGTGTCCTGGAAACTTCCTCGTTACCCAGGAAGGGAATCTGGAAGTAAGTAGTTAGATGAATTTTACTTACCTTAGAGACAACTGCTTGCTCTGTCCTTTTTTTCTTTCTGTGCATTTTACAGGCACCGCTTTAAAAATTACTAGAGGTTGTGTAGTAACAAATTTCAAATCTGAAAATTTGAATCTCAAATCTGTATAGACTTATTGCTGACTTTTAAAAATATCGTAGTCGCCCATACATTTGAGGGCCGTTGCTCTTCTGTCTTTCAGGCGTCATTGAGAAGTTGCATGATGCTGCCTACAAGAATACCTTGGCTAATCCCTTGTATTGTCCTGACTATAGGATGGGGAAAATTACACCAGAGGAGGTAAGTGAAGGAACTGCATTTTATAATTGCCGACTCCTAGACACCCGATCGTGTTATATTAAACTTTCTATTTCAGGATGTTTGTTTAACCTCCTAATTTTAAGAAATATATCCAGGGGGCTGGAGAGATGGCTCAGTGGCTAAGAGCATTGCCTGCTCTTCCAAAGGTCCTGAGTTCAATTCCTGGCAACCACATGGTGGCTCACAACCATCTGTAATGAGGTCTGGTGCCCTCTTCTGGCCTGCAGACATACACACAGACAGAATATTGTATACATAATAAAAAAAAAATTCAGTTGCTAATGTTAAGAAAGAAAGGAAGGAAGGGAGGGAGGAAGGAAGGAAGGAAGGAAGGAAGGAAGGAAGGAAGGAAGGAAGAAAGAAAGAAAGAAAGAAAGAAAGAAAGAAAGAAAGAAAGAAAGAAAGAAAGAAAGAAATATATCCAGGCAGTGGTGGTTCATACTTTTAATCTCAGCACTGAGAAGGCAGAGGCAGGTGAATCTCTGAGTTGAAGGCCAGCCTGGTCTACAGAGCAAGATCCAGGACAGCCAGAGCTACACAAAGACCCTGTCTTGGAAAACCGAGAAAAGAAAGAAATTCTGCTTTTTGTGTGTGTGTGTGTGTGTGTGTGTGTGGTGCTAGCTCATGCCCGAAATAACAACACACAAATTGTATTCTTTTAAATACTGCTTGTTGATTATATCTAGCCTCTTCTCTGCTAACTCTCACACCTGGACTAGCCCGTTTCTAATAATGTGTGTAAGCACCCCAAGGTGCGCTTACTGGGAAGATTCTAGCCTACGTCCATCCTGGGTCTGAGCTGCCTGGGAGAGCGGAGCCTGGAGTCTCTGCTCCAGAGAGCAGAGCTGTCGGGTCTGTCTGAGGAGTCTTACCTCACTTCCTCTTCCTCCTGTTTACTCCTCCCACCTATGTTTTAACCTATCAGGGCAAGCAGTTTCTTTATTTAATTAACCAATGAAATCAACAGATTGATATATGACACTCCCACATCAAGAGAGAACTAAAAAGGTTTTATGGCCAAAGGAATCAAAATGAAAATCTAAAACAAAATGAAGGACAATTGTCTCAATGGGTCTAGAGGTCGCTCAGTGTGTAAGAGATTTTGCTACATAGACATGAGGACCTGAGTTTGGATTCAAACACTCATGTAAAAAGCCAGGAGTGACTGTGTATACCTGAAACCCCAATGTTGTGAAGTGGAGACAGGAAAATCACCAAGGCTAGCTGCCGACCTAACTCCAGAATTCAGTGCAACACCCTGTACCCTGTTTCTAAAGAATAAGACAGTGAATGCTAGAACAGGACATCTGATCTCTTCCTCTGGTCTCTGTACATGTGCGTATACTACACACACACACACACACACACACACACACACACACACACACACACGTGTGCTGGGAGAAGACAATTCTAAGCAGAGGAAACACCAAGAATAAAGACTTACACCCAAAAACTATCTTAGATGCCTAAAGGCACTCATTGTTAATACCTGATGTATTTTCTTTTATAAATTTTTCTGTGTATACGGATATTGTATTTTTAAAATAATTTAATGGTTAAGTATCATAGTAAATTACTTCATGGTTGTAAATATTTGGTGCCTCTGATGATTTGTATGAAATGAACCCCTCTTTCGTATTTCCTATTCTCTAGCCCAGCATTATTTATTTACCTTTTCTAGTATACCAGCTTCCTTGTGTCAGCAGGCCAGATTCATCACAAATCACAGAAAAACCTATGCCTTAGAACTTTGTTTCAAAGTAAGAAACATTGGCTATTAGAGCTGGAGAGCCGACTCAGAGATTAAGAGCACTGGCTACTCTTCCAGAAGACTCAGGTTTAATTCCCAGCACCCACATGGTAGCTCATGCCTGTCTATAACTCCAGGGGATCCAGTGCCCTTTACTGGCTTCTATAGCATCATGCATGTATCTGGTGCACAGGTGCACATACTGTAAGTGTAGATAGGTGAATAGAATCTTAATTGCCTACTTTTACCCCAGCTATCCCCTTCCTATCTTTTTATCAGAAAATTTGGAAGCCTGGAGAGCTGAGTTAATGGGTAAAGGCACTTGTCACACAAGCTTGGTGACCTGAGTTTGATCTCCAGGAGCCATGTAAAGGTGGAAAGAGAAAACCGATTTCACAGGGTTCTCCTCTGCCTGTAACTTACATGTATGTTTGCAGTATATACAAAAGAGAGAGAATTTTAGAATGATTAGTGCCTTCTAAGTATTGACTCAAGTATTGAGATTTTTTTCTCATTTCTAGGTGGTGATTAGAAAACTGTATAGTTCCTTCTCGTTTGACCTTCCAGTCTGTAATCTGAAGTGTCATTTTGTAGCACTTATTAAAAAACTGTAATTTGTAAAAAGCAAATCTGTAATCCCAACACTTGGATTGCTGAGTTGGGAGAATTACCTCGAGCTACTCTGAGATACTGAGTGAAGACTTGTCTAAGGGAGAAACCATAATTCATATCATAGGATTAGAATTAGCAACACTTTTCATATAATTAGCTTCTAATGAGTTTTGAATAAATTCTTTTCAGAACTCAGATTCCCTTTTGTGAAGAAATGTCATGGGTAGCTATAGTGTTTGTTTCACAGGAAAACACTGCACTCATGGATGTCTAGTTAGCATTACTGTATAATGGTAAAAATTAGAAACAAATTAATATCCAGCATTAGGAGATTAGTTTCATAAGCTCCCTGTTGTAGAATGGCACATTGTTTATACGTTGAGAAATTTAGCTAGGGCTGGTGAGGTGACTAGCAATTAAAAGCTCTTCCCACACAAATCCAGTGACCTTAGTTTGATCCCACATCCCACCATGAAAGAAGAGAACCAACTCCTCAGAATTATTTTTTGGCCTCTATACATTCGCCATGATGCAGGCATATCTGTACTCATATACACCCCAATAATTAATGCAATCAGTTTTTTAAAAGGAAATAATATGTGAACATTCCATAGTATATTTTAAATAAAGGCAGTTTATTAATTTGGATAGACAAAAAGTGGCATTTAAAACAATAAACTCTATTCATAGACAAATACTAGGATATTAACTCTAATAAACTTGATGATTTCAAAGGTCATTAATGCTTCGGCATTTTTTTGTTTTTGATTATGTATTCTTAGGCTAAGGAAAGGCTAAGGAAATTAGCATAATATACTTTAGCAATTCAATAGAAAAACATCCATAGGAATCTAAGGTGACTTCACAGGTGTTTACCATTCTCAGATCACAGCCTCTTGACAGATTGGTGCATGTGGGCCCAGTGTCTCTCGCCAGTGCCACTCTGAGGAGAGACTGTTTGCGGGGCAGAACAGTGTTCTCTGCCGAGAAACTGGAGCACCTGTTTTCCATAAAATAGGGGTTTCCTGGCTGCAAAACAAATCTTCAACCCCTTGAGGGTAGTGTTACTCCTAATAGGATAGATGCTAGCTAGTCCTGCTCTTTACTTAGCCTAAGGTAGTCATAAACAACATTCCCACACCAACAAAAATCTCACAGATTTTTGACAACCATGTGTAGTAGTTAGATGAATAAGTAGTTGGGTTTGCTTCTCCGTATAATAACCTAGACTGACCTCAGACTCGGTCCTCTGCCTTGGCCCCTTACATGCCAGGACTACAGAGGTGTGTGCCTCTGCATCCAACTTCAGTTGATTTTTGAGTGTAAAGATACAGTAAATTAGATGTGCTGTTTAATGCTACATTAGAATACTAAGGGCATGAATTTTGTCTCATTCTTGATTTCAAGCCAGTGTATACTTTTAATATGTTTTCACTCGTTTTTTATGTTCCATTTTTGTATCTGTGGTGCGATGTCTGTATGTGTGTGCAAGTTTTGTATGTATATGGAGATATACAGGCGTCATCTGCCATCTCTCTTCCACTTTATATATTGCGGCAGGCTCTCTTAACCACACTGAGAACTCTGGGATTGCCTGTCTCTGCCTCCCATGGCTGGAATTACAGGCAGGCCACCATGCCGCCTGGCTCTTACATGGATTCTGGGATCCAGACTTTTGTTTTTGACACTTGTATGGCAATTGCTCTAATCACTTTTTCCCAGCAATTCATTTAGTTCTAATTGAGATACAATTCTTAAACCTTTTATTCTGTTTAAAATCAGTGCTTTTATTAGGGTTTTCATGAGAGTTGTGAGCATAAGCACAATGAAGGCCTTGTTCTTCTAAGCTGTAGTTTTTAGGGATAAAGTCACAGTGCGAAGAACAATACCTAGTCCTCCATAGTCCTTTATGCCTACATTCATAATGGGAACTTGTTTCCTGTCGTGCTGCACTTGTACATTTGTAGCTTTTGAGCTTTTATTATTATGACCTAATCGCTCTTCTTTACTTCCTCAGTTACATTACTTTGTTCAGAACCACTTCACAAGTGCAAGAATGGCATTTGTTGGACTTGGTAAGTCTGAAATTGCCTGCACGTGCATGACAGTTTGTTTCCCAAAAGCAAACCCTTAAACTGTATGCATAGGATTGAACATTTTGAAACTCTTAAAAAGACAGTATAAATAGGGTTTTGCTAGTTGTTTGGGAAACAAATGAATTTTGCTACTTCCCTTGTAGACTTGACAGTATTTGCAAAATTTGTGACAAAGATAAATTTTTATAAGCAAAGAATGTCACTAATAACTAAGAAAATTTTAATCTGAAATTGGCAAAAATTAAAAGGCTAACACTTCCCAGTATTACCTAGGATTTGGAGAAATACATGCTGTCAACAATTATTGGTATGCTGAGCATGGTGGCTCATGTTTTAACATGGTGCTCCAGAAGCAGGTAAATCTCTCTGAGTTTGAGGCAGCTTTGTCTACATAGTGAGTTCCAGACCCAACTAGAGTACATATTAAGAGTCCATTTGAAAACAAAAAGAATTATTGAAGTATAAATTAACGTTCTTTGAATATATCTATTAAAGGTTCTTTATCTCGGATACTATATAGCCCCTTATCAAGAATGTGGCTTGCAGATACCTTCTATTGCATGGGTTGTCTTTTCATTCTTGGTTGTCCTTTGATATAAAGCACAATATTCTAACAGGTATTAGAAACACAGTAATGTCAATTAGAATGGTATTGATTAAATAAATGATCCATCCATAGAGTGGAATATTTTATAGCCATTTCTAACCACTTAGAAAGATACAAATTATGGAAGACAAGTTAGAAACATTAAAGAGATAATACCACTTTTATAATAGGATTTTGGTATGTAAGTGGTAGAGCGTGTGTTTATCTTATTTGATACCTTAGATTCAGTGGTTAGCACTGAATTAAAGGCAGGTGGACCTCTGAGGCCAGCCTGGTCTGCAGAGTGAGTCTCAGGACAGCAACGGTTACAGAGAAGCCCTATCTTGAAAAATAAAGAATAAAGGGGAAAGAAAATGAGCATATACTATTAACTATATAGGAAAACATCTAGATGAATATAATAGTTAATAACAAATTGTAAATTGTTACCAGGAAGAATGATATTTTGGCAAGAAAATTCATGCTTTCTTTGTTATTTATTTCTATAGTATTTATCAACTTTTGGGTTTAAAAAATAATTTATTAGTATGTATGTTATATGATTATATATTATAATAGATATGCATACATAAATCCATATGTTTGTAAATATAATTAGCAGCCGAATACATGCCACCAGCACCACGTGTATAGAGGTCAAAGACATCTTTGTAGAGTTGATTCTTCCCGTCCACCCTCAGGTGGGTTCCAGGAATCCAGCTCTGGTGTCAAAACTAATGCAGTGCCTTTGCCTGCTGAGCTGTCTGGAGGCCTATATTTGCATTTAATGATTACATGTTTTAAAACAAGGAAAAATATATGCTTTATAATTATAAAAATATTGACTCTTTGTTTTTGCTTCAATTGAAATAGGTGTGAGTCATTCTGTCCTAAAACAGGTTGCTGAACAATTTCTCAATATGAGGGGTGGCCTTGGTTTAGCTGGTGCAAAAGCCAAATACCGAGGAGGTAAGTATTCTTTCTCCTAGACTTAATAACATATGCCATTGGCATTTCTCTACAGAAATAGCATGTTGGAGCAATATTGGCTTGATTGTTACCACCAAACCATATCAGTACAAAAAAAAAAAAAAAACAAAAAAAAACACTAGATGACTCAGGTATTATGTTAAACATGCTTTGAGTGGAAAAGACCAGACAAAGCACAGACCCTAATCTTAATTCATTAGTACTATGTCATAGAGAATGCTGGTGAATAAAACCAATGTAATAAAACTACTTTTCTTACTCCTCCCTCATTATATGATCCCAGGTGAAATTCGAGAGCAAAATGGAGACAACCTGGTCCATGCTGCTATTGTAGCAGAAGGTGCTGCCATTGGAAGTACAGAAGCAAATGCATTCAGTGTACTTCAGCATCTTCTTGGTGCTGGACCACATATCAAGAGGGGCAACAATACCACCAGCCTCCTAAGCCAGAGTGTTGCCAAAGGAAGTCACCAGCCTTTTGATGTGAGTCCAATTAGTCAGTATTTCTGTTTTAGCTTTCAGAAACATGTTACTTTGATATAATTTTGTTTGTCTATTATGATAGTCTGATTTTAAAATTTAAAATGAACAAATTATAAGCTTGATTGGGTGGCTCAAACCTGGTATTCCAGCAGAACAAAAGGGAGGGAAAAAGTGCTTACTTCATAAGCATGAAGACCCAAATTCAATTCCCAGAAACCATGTATGAAGGTTGAAGTGGTAGCACATGCTTATAATCCTAGTGCTGGGAGGTGGAGACAGGTGGGTCTTGGGGACTCCATGGTCAGTCTGCCTTTCCTACTACGTGAGTTCCAGGCCAGTAGGAGACCTAGTCTCAAAAAACAAGGCAGTCATTGTCTGGCAGATGATACCCAACTTTGTTGTCCAGCCTCTACACATAAGCACATATGCACGGTTATGTAACATGAGGGCCGGGCTTGTTGGAGTTTCTGTCCCACCCAGTCCCCCAGCCATTTAGTCCCAGAGAAAATCACACAGAGATCTCCATAAGTTATAAAACTGATTGGCCCATTAGCTCAGGCTACTTATTAGCTCTTATAACTTATATCAACCCATTATTCTTATCTATGTTAGCCACATGGCTCAGTACCTTCCTCAGCGGGGTAGCTCACATCTTGCTTCTTCGGTAGTCTGTGCAGAACTGGGGGAAGAGCTTCCTTCTTCCCAGAATACTCCTGTTCTCATCGCCCCGTCTCTACTTCCTGTCTGGTTGACCTGCCTATACTTCCTGCCTGGCCAATCAGCATTTATTTAAAACATAATTGACAAAATACAGACAATTCTCCCACACCACAGTTACATAAAAATACAGTACTTATATAAAGAACAAAAATGCTTATAAAAGAAAGACTTCATTTTCCTTATTTCCCTAGATTCTAATTCTTATCTTTCTTTCTGTTCCTGTTCCTGAGACTGCTTTCTCAGTTTTGCTGATCTTTGTTTTCCATACAAGGTGAGGGAGGAGGGGTGTAAAAAAACAATGAATTGTTTACAGACATAGCCCTCCAGCTTGAGATTAAATTTATAAGAATGATGACAGTAAGAACAGAAGGCTCAGGGCCTGAGAGATAACTCAGTGGTTAAGATCACCGGCTACTAAGAGGACCTGGGTTCAATTCCTAGCACCTCCATGGCAATTCACAGCTGTCTGTAACTCCAGTTCTAGGGGATCTGATACCCTCAAACAGGCATACATGTAGGAAAAACATCAATGTACATAAGATAAGGATAAATAAATGATTTTTTTTTTTTTTTTGATTTTTCGAGACAGGGTTTCTCCATAGCTTTTTGGTTCCTGTCCTGGAACTAGCTCTTGTAGACCAGGCTGGCCTCAAACTCACAGGGATCCACCTGCCTCTGCCTCCCAAGTGCTGGGATTAAAGGCATGTGCCACCACCACCCGGCAATAAATGATTTTTTAAAAAAATGTTTTAAAGTAGCCCAGAGACATAGCTCAGCGGTTAAGAGCACTGGCTGCTCTCCCAGAGGTCCCAACAACCACATGGTGACTCACAACCATCTGTAATAAGATCTGGCACCCTCTTCTGGTGTGTAGGCATACATGCAGACAGAACACTGTATACATAATAAATAATTTTTTTAATGTTTAAAAAAAAAACCAGAAGGCTCATGATAACGTTTTGGTGAGGTTTTTTTTTGGGGGGGGGGGGGGACATGGTCTCATGTATCCCATACTGGTCTCAAAACTTGCTATGTAACTGAAGATGGCCTTGACCACCTAATATTCTTGCCTCTACCTACCAAATAGAAGGATAATAAGTGTGTGTACCATCATGCTATGTTAACTTTTGACATTTTCATGGCAGGAGAATGCTTTCATAATGTGATATTTGCATCAGGAATGTATGAAATATCAGTCAGGCATGGTAGCATACACTTGCAATCTCTTGGAAGGTGAGGCAGGAAGATCAAGGGATCAAGGCTAGCCTACACTACATACTAAGACCCTGCCTCAAGTGAGAAAGAAAAAGAAATTGTGAAATGTCAGCCGAGTATTTAGCTGAGTAGGGTGTTGCACATTTGTGACCCTAGAACACAAGATGTCGAGATGGTAGGAAGAGGAGTCAGGCAGGCCCATATAGGTAACGAGTCTGAGGCCAGCCCCGACTGCATGACACCCTCTCCTAAAGAAGGAAAGAGACAGAGCAAGAGAAATGTACTTCAGGTGGTAGGACTGAACGTCGGTCAGTCTCTAGTGTAGTGCGCAGCACATGTAGGTCTGTGCATCAGTAAAGTCCTCAGTCACATGACAGCTCATGGTTTTGCCCCTCTGTTTAACATTTGAGTGGTAGGAACCTTTTGTATATGCTTTCCAAGTTATGATGCACAAAACAAGCATTTTAGCTTTTAAAGAAATTTTGAAGACTAACTATGAAACCCTATGAATCTTCTGTGTGGAGCCTTTGGGTTCCCTGGAACACAGTTTGAAATCCTTTGCCTTAAATTTAACCTCCTGTAGGTTTCCTTTCCCTTGGTTCATCATTATTTTCTTGATGTGTCAGTTTTCACCATGTATGTTACTGGTGTTCTTACGTTAGAACATCAGATTAGGACTTTTGTTCAGAATTGAGCCAGAAGTTTGAAGTGTGTCCAGGATTGTTTTAGAATTACAATTAAACTTAAAGTATATTTCTTTTTATGCTTTACATAGACTAAACCAATGGTTTTCAAACTTCATTGTGCATAAGAATCATCTAGAACACAGTTTGAAATGTGGGCTTTTCAGGCTGCATTCACAGGGACATGAATTAGTAAAACTGTTTCAAGAATCCAAAAGTCTGTATTTCTTAACAACTTAGGTGAGATATTAGATAGGCTAGCAGACCAGTGACAGGATTCCTGTAACATTTTCCCCCTTTTGTCTAATTAAGAGGAAAACGTTTACATAATAAAAATATATACAGTAAGAATTATTGTCGGGTATTGTCCAGAAGGGGAAAAAAGGTAATAATAACCTAAAGAAAAATGAGACTACATACAAAAACTATTATTAAGTAAGAAATATTCAATGTCAAATTTATACAGATTACTCCATTAGCTGTCCTCTCCTGAAGAATCTAAAGTTTTGTACTTAATATGTCCTTAGCTAGCCAATAGATGGTAGCACACAAGCCTTTATTCCCAGCACTTGGGAGGCAGAAGCAGTTGGATCTCAGTGAGTTTGAGACTAGCCTGATCTACAAAGTGAGATCCAGGACAGCCAGGGCTGTTACATAGAGAAAACCTGTCTTGAAAAAAAAAATAATAATAATAAGTCCTTAGCTAAGATTTGAGAGATCTATAACTAACCATCTAGTCTTCAATCCCATCAAAGCCTTGAGAAGGGAAATATTACTTGAGTAAACAGGAAGTGTAAGCAAGCGACTTCTAAAAATGTAAGAAATGACAGAAACAGTTGGCTGCCTGAACAGTACGCAGGGTTCCTCTACAACGTTGGGGCATCCATTTTTGGCTTATGAACCTTGCATAGCTGACAGATTCTTCTGTGAAGCAGGGAATTTTGAATGACTGTCCTACCTTGTTGTAACACCTGGTTTTGGTGTTACACCCTCGGTACAGTTCGCGTGCCACTGTACTGAACGCGAATCGGGCAAGGCCTGGAGATTGAACAGAACACACAGAGAGACCAGGGTCATTCTATAGGAGATCAAGCGAATGCCGTTTATTCAGACTTGGGAAGGTCCTTTTCTACCTAACTGCAGCACTAGGACCCCGCCCAGGCAGGTGGGAAATTACCATATCAACAATGGAATGAATGCCCTGCAGCTAATCACCGGGCGGGCAGGGGAAAATACAGGAACTTAACCAGGCAGGCCAGGGGAAATACAGGAACTAAGAGAATGCTAGTCATCTGACTAGAAACTGTATGCGCCCCAGGAATAAGGGCTGAATGCTAGATCATGTTGACCAGAAATTGTCCTCGAGATGCACCCCAGGAATAAGGGCAGACCAGGGCCCTACACCTTGTCTTGGCAAAGCTTGGCAGTCTCCTTTCTTGTGTCCTGCTGGTCCAGTTTGGACAGTAACCATCAGTAGTTGAAGCAAGGGCAGTTTCTTTCTCACATGGCTAGTTTTTTCCATAAAGAAAATAAACTCCATACAGAGTTTCTTTGATGCCCGTTGTCTTTTCTGGAGTACATTGGTGCTGTCAGGAGCAGACATGTCTCAAAACATTTTAAATGCTATATTCTGCAGAGCTTTGAAATGTTTGAAGATTATCTTTCCATCTGAAATATATCTTTGTGTATCTACAAAACCTAACATGACTATAAGTTTGACTATTATTTAGATAATTAACTGTATTTTTGTAAATCTGTATTTCTTAATTATACATTACATTTTTAATTGAGCTGTATAAGCACAATAATTTGAACAAGAGTAGAAATATACATAACAAAATTAACTTTAAATTTTTATCAATAAACTAAGATCCATATCAGTGTAAAGTATTTTGAGATTAACATTTGTTTTTTGGTTAAAGTATCTTCAGTAATCTACCCTTTTTTCTGATCATTTTTATATCATATTCCCCTTTCTTCTAGAGAGACTGACTATGACAAGTAGCAATTTATAACTAACCTCCTGTTAAATGAAAACAAACATTTATAACCATTATTTTGGGAACATGGGCATAGTTTTTTAGACTACTTTCTGCTGATTAGGGGTGCTAGTCTCTTTGGGGGACCCTGAAAAAAATTTAAGAAAATTGTTAAGTGTTAAGTCTTGGCTGTAGTGTTTTGTGAAGCTAGATCATCTCAGTCATCAGCCTGGAAGCTGTTCTGGATGCTGGATCATCTGGGCCATCATTTTCATTGGTGCCTGGTCCCTTTGCTCTGAAAATATATAAACTTTTAAAAGTAACTACATATCTGTATTAGTACAAGTATAGATTGATTGGTCATTGTACACAAGTCAGTCAAAGATTTTTTTTTTTTTTTTTTGGTTTTGTTACATGTTTGAGCAGTTTCTTGTAGTTCTTTTAGGTTTGTTTGTTTGTAGCCAGGATTTTCAGGGAGGTCTTCCTCGATTAAACTTGATTTTTCTTAACCCAAAATGAATCAAGAGCCTTTCATTTCCTGTGGAATAACCTCTCCCCCACTGTAACATATCTTTTGACTTAAATTTTGAAATCTATGGCCATTAGGCAAAATTTGTATCTAAACCTTTGCCTTTGTTTATAGGAGAAGTAAGGTAAACTGGTGAGACAGTTGTTGGTACCAACAGCAGAATAAAGAAATCAAGTCTATCACACGTTGTAGTCTTTGTCCCTTGACCATATTGTGTGCTGTAATTATGTTTGTACTGCCCTTAGTCATCAAGAGAACCTTGGAGTAGCCCAAAAGAGGAAGATGAGCAGTTGTTTTAGGAAGGTTTAAGTGACACAAAACTTTGTAAATCTTTGCAGTTTTGAAAAGGGTAATTTATGTAGAACTTGTCAGCCCTCACCAGATCGAGTAAGTTATTATTTGTCTTGCTTATAAGACATAGGTGTCCACATTGGGAAAATTGTGATCTCTTCTACCAGGAAAAATATTATAAAGTTCCATTATATTTTAGGTTTCTGCATTTAATGCCAACTACTCAGATTCTGGGCTCTTTGGAATCTACACTATTTCCCAAGCTGCAGCTGCTGGTGATGTAAGTACAAGCTCATAACTTCCAGAGCCTTTCTCCCATTGCCTTGTCTTTTAGTTAAATGTGAAATGTCCTAATACCATGGCTTGTCAAGGATCTCTATGGTATGATATCATTGGATAATCTGTTATAGGTAAAACTTTTTGAAATGTATATTAATGATTACAGGAAGGGGAAATGCATACTATGGTTCTGCTTAGACGTGTGTTTCTGACATCTGTATTTCAGAACCCGGAAGTGGTCAAGTCTAAGATGCATATTTATGGGTCTTCATTGTAAATATGGTGTTAGTAAGAAGGCTAGGGTGTGGCTCAACTAGTAGAGTGCTTTCTTATAACATATGCGGCCCTTGGTTTAGCATCATCACATAAACTGGGTGTGGTGGCTCATGCCTATAAACCAGTACTTTTTATCCCAGTACTAGGCAGAAAGATCAAAAGTTCAAGGTCAATGGTAAATTCTGGGCCATTCCTGGGCTACATGAATTCTTGTCTCGAAAAAAGAAAAAAAAAGGAAAAGAAAACTAGTTGAGGTTCTAGGAAGCAACACGATGCAGGTATGGAAGGAATAGCAAGAGAAAGAGAAGAGAAAATGGTATTGAGTGCAAAAGAATGAAAGGTTGAAGAAATATAAGGGTATATTTGGGCAGATACAGAAATTAGAAAATAACAAATGGTTCAAATTTGGGAAGAGAGCAAGTATAATCTAGAACACAGGACATTTTAGTTCAGCAACAAAAGCTAATGTTGGAAGGCAGTACTAAGTCACACATGGAGGGTAAGAGAACTTGAAAGTATGAGACTTGGGGAAGTGAATGGTTTAAAGCAGGGAATACCTGCAGCATGTCAGGGTTTGGTTTCTTCGTTGGCATTTACTTTCCTAATAGGAAAACAAAGGAGGTAGGTGATAGGATTCATGCCGGGTCGGGGTCATGAAAGTGGGCAAGTTAGAGCAAGGAAGAAGGTCAGAAGTTGAAAAGATTGTCAAGAGTTACTGAAGGGATGGTTTGTGAATGTGGGCCATTTGGAAAAGCCTGACAAATTGGAAGGAAGTGGGCAAATTGAGGCATTAGAGATCTTGATAAAGTAGGAGGGTAAGGCCAGGGCTTTGGAATTGGAGACTCAGGGAATTGTGTAACCTTGGCCGTTCTAGGTTATGTTCAAGTCTGGGTTGTAACGGCCATGGAAATGGGTAACAGATATGGAAGGGAAATCAAAATCTTGAACTTACGTGGTTACAGAGAATAAGCCACAGGTCCAGAATGGTCAGGATTGAGGTAGAAAAAAATCCTGGATCAGATCCTAATATATTTGGTGAGCATGTGCAAGCTTGTCAAGTTAATGCTTGCATATGTTCCTAGTAAATAACAATAACATGGAGTCTGTGCTATCTTCTCGAGGAGGAGGCAACCTCTTCAGCCAGGTTCCGCCTATGCCACTCAAGGTTTGTAAGAAGCTTGGCTGTGTGAAGTCTTATCAGTTGTGTCTTTATATTTTATGTATGTGTGTATAAGTGCGGCGTCATTTCTCATTGCTGTGACAGAGTCAGCATCTAAAGGAAAAGGTTTTCTTTTGGCTCAATTTCAGTTCGTCGTAGAAAGGAAGGTGTAGTGAAGGAGTTCCTCTGGATTAAGATGCAGTAAGCAGGAACAGAAGGAGCTGGATCCCTTCAGGCCCAGCGCCAGTAGCCATGTCTGTTCACTGTGCAGTGTCCCAAATGCTCTCAGAGGAGCACACAGCTGGGCCTGGGTTCAGACCTAGGAGCATCAGGAGAGCATTTCACATGAATCTCTCAACTCTGTATGGACAGGGACTTTAAGGAGCACATGGTGACCACAAAATTCACAGTGGATACTAGACTTTCCTCTTGTGTTTTTGCCTCACTACAGGCACACTGATTACCTTGGGAGCCCCAGGCTCTGTCCACTGATGACCGGTTTTCACTTGTGTACCATAGGTTATCAAGGCTGCCTACAACCAAGTTAAAGCAGTTGCTCAAGGAAACCTTTCCAGTGCAGATGTCCAAGCTGCCAAGTAAGTTTCTATATTATGTATGTTATGCTTCAGTTACTTAAAAGCTGATTAAAAAGACAATACTGTCTACTCATAAGAATTGCAAAGTAGGCCAGGTGGTGGCGGCACATGCCTTTAATCCCGGCACTCAGGAGGCAGAGGCAGGCAGATCTCTGTGAGTTAGAGACCAGCTTGGTCTACAAGAGCTAGTTCCAGGCCAAGCTCCAAAGCTACAAAGAAACCCTGTCTCGAAAAAAACAAAAAACAAAAAAACAAAAAAAAAAAGAATTGAAAAGTAAAGAATAGGGCTGGAGAGATGGCTCAGCGGTTAAGAGCATTGCCTGCTCTTCAAAAGGTCCTGAGTTCAATTCCCGGCAACCACATGGTGGCTCACAACCATCTGTAATGAGGTCTGGTGCCCTCTTCTGGCCTGCAGGCATACCCGTAGAAAGAATATTGTATACATAATAAAAAAAAAAATAAAATAAATAAATAAAATAAATAAATAAATAAAATTTTAAAAAAAAGAAAGAAAAGTAAAGAATAGTATTAGAAAGGAAAGGCTGTAATTTAGTGGTGGAGACTTGGAGACTTGCCTTGCATGTACAGGACATTCTATTCCCAGCACTACAGAAATGACCCTTGTTTTCCTTCTGATGGTTCTTTTTTTATATTTAATTTTTTTTATTTTATGTGTATGAGTTTTTACCTGCATGTATATGCGTAACATGCATGCCTGATGCCCTCAAGTCAGGAGAGGGTGTTGGATCCCCTGGATCCAGTGGTTGTGAACCATTTTGTGGGTGCTGGAAGCCAAATTCATTTCCTCTGCAAGAGCAACAAGTATTCTTAACCACTGAGCCATTTCTCCAGCCCCATCTGTTTTTCCTTTTTGTATGCATGGACTCACCATGCCATTCACGTGTGTGGAGGTCAGAAGATAACGTGGAGTTGTTCCCTCCTTCCGCTGTGTGGGTTTCAGGGACTGAGTTTGGGTCATTATGTCTGGCAGCAAGTACCTTTACCCCCAATAATTCATTTCCAGTATAGATAATTCAGTTGCCTTTTGAAGATGTTTATAAGGAATAGCAATTTCTTTATGGCATAATTGTGAATTGAGCTTGTCTGTTTTATTAAAAAAATGAAGCTTTTGTGTCCATCCGTATTTAAGCCATAGGGCATAGAAGTCATCATATTGTACCATACTTTCCTACCTGCTCTCTTCATCATACCCTTCCCTCACTGAGATAAATCTGGTGGAGAAATGGGATCTGGTGCTGTGTGGGTGTGTAATTGTCAGTCAAGTGGGTGGTGCATTAAGAGTAAATATTTTTCCTTATTATAAATGCCTGGAAAAAATAAAAATAACTAAATAAAAATGTAATCATAGCCAGACATGAAGTGCACACCTTTAATGCTTGAGCAGAAGAGGCAGGCAGCCATAGTGAGTGCCAGACAAGGCTACGTAGGAACCCTATTTAAAAAAAAAAAAAAAAAAAAGGGCAGCAACAAGTAGTACATTCTTTTTCATAACTTAAAAGTTGCTTCAGGATCAAAACTCACCTTAAAGTTTTACATAGGTCTAAGCTATACTCCAGAATCAAAAAGCAGCCTGTTGAGTGTGAGCGATGTTTTGTGTACAGCTTTCCTGATGATTAGTGATGTGAGTGAAGACCTTGCTGAACTAAAGAAGACAGCAGGCTCTTCTTAGCCTGTTTCAAGTACGTTTACTATCTTGCTGTTAGAATATAAAACTGATTCCTGCCTTGTATTGGACAGGAACAAGCTGAAAGCTGGATACCTGATGTCTGTGGAGACTTCAGAGGGTCTCCTGAATGAGATTGGGTCACAAGCTCTAGTTGCTGGCTCTTATATGCCACCACCCACCTTCCTTCAACAAATTGACTCTGTGGCTGATGCTGATATCATAAAGGTAAGCAAATGATTGCTTAACCTTAATGACCCACTTTCAGAAGAACTGCATAAGCTTCCCTGGGACCTGTGTTAGTGTGGAGAGCAAGAGAACTCTTTCCATCATGTCCACAGTCAGCCTCCCCAGCAACGTGGGTGCATGTGTCTTCTTAGTCAAGGAAATGCCCTTTAGGTTGAGCCATCTTAAACTGTTGGTGGTCAGGAATCAGATAAACAACCTCACAGGTTTCATGGCTGTTTGCTGCTCCTTCACCCCCAAGAAGCCCCTTGCCAGTCCTTTACCATGCAGGGTCTCATGGTTTTCTACAGCCTAAAACCTTCTATTGCTAGTTTTCCTCGTCCCCTCTTAAATATTATTTTTCCCTACAAGATTGAGTTGTTTGTTAGAACCAGGCATGGTGGTGCATGCTTTTGATCCCAGTACTTGAGAAGTAGAGTCAGGTAGATCTCTGAGTTTGAGGCCAGCCTGCTCTACAGAGCAAATTCCAGGACAATCAGGGCAACACAGAGAAACCCTGTCTCAAAAAAATCAAAAAAGCTACTAAGGTGAACTCCACAGTAAGGATATCACTCCCTTTTCCACTGTAGGTGTCTTAGCATCCCATTGTGTGCTGACAGTGGGGTAGAAGAGACGGGCTATTTGTAGATGCTGACCGTGCCTGCATTTCAGTTGGCCTCAGACTCATCTGAACATAATCTAAAAAGTATACTTATGTGTAAGGGCTGTGTGAATCCCTGCTCGCCCACTTCCACCACCTCTCTTGCATCAGAAAAGCTAACCAGGGTAATATAGGAGCTCCTGCTCCACCTAGTCCTGCCCTGTGCTAGTACACTTAATATAACCTTTGAATTTTAAATAATGACATGGAGAATACCAGGGCAGCCAGGCATGGTAACAGATGCCTGGAGCCCTCCAGCATTGTGTAGGCTAAAGCAAGAAGATTGTGAGCTTCAAGCAACTTGGACTACATCCTCTCAACACTACCACCAACAGCCCCTCTTCCAAAATAAAAAGAACCCCAAGACATAATTTTACTTTTCTGTCAGCAGTGAGGGTATTTTGGTCGACTCAGGCCTTTGCCATCATCATACAGAACAAAGTGCAGCCTAGTAGCAGCCATTCTGTCCTGGTTTTGACTGTCAGTGGGTTTTTATTATTTTCCTTTCAGAACTCTCCTCATCTGGAGACCTCCTGCTTGCTTAGTTGGACACGTGATGTTGTTCACATTCAGAATAAAACACTGACCATCTCAGTATTAATTTATGGATAGTCTTATGAAGCTGTATTATAGAATTGCGGACTTAGAATGTCTTGTTTCTAAACTCAAAATACATGGTTTACTACTTGATAATAGCATGATTTAACTTTCTGTGTTTTGTTTAAGGCTGCAAAAAAGTTTGTTTCTGGCAAGAAGTCAATGGCTGCAAGTGGAAACTTGGGACACACACCTTTTCTTGACGAGCTCTAACAAGTGTTTTCTCAACCCAGACCAGCAAACACATCAGTATCAGGTCTCTTAATTTAACATTCGACATTTTTCTCAATGAAGTACTTAAGAGTATAAATATGGATAGTTATTCCCAGCTTCCCTAAAACAAATAAAGCATTGTGTGTAAGTTTTTTCTTGCATTCTTTCTAGACAGTCAGCAGTTATTTATTAGATGCTGAGATCTTTGGTTTCAATGCTTTAAAGAAGACAGTAGTACAATAATTGAGTTTAACAATTCCACCAATTAAGAAATTTCAGAAACTTTTGAGGCTAAACAGCTCTAAAAGTAAAAATTCCAGATTATTGGTCTCTTTTTAAAATAAAAACAAGTTTAAACTTGCTCGCTTGTGGCTAACAACAATCAAACAGTCTGGGTTTTGCCCCCCTCTGTGAAGGTATGTTTCTAAGAAACATCCTCATTTATGTCTGACTTTCCTTCTCTGTGACAGTGGTTTTCTCTCTGTCTCTAGCTCACCTGTTTCAGTCTTGTCTCCTTTAAATAATTCTCAGCCCAATATTCCAAGTAAAAGTGTCACTTAAAGGTTGGGAACAGGATTGTAAGGTAAACAACCAGGCCAGAAACATGCAAAGAAAACTTCACCTTAAAAGACAAGTGGTCAGTGTTCTGGTGATTGGGTTTGTACTTGATGTTAAAAAGCTGAGTAAATGATGGTGTGATTCTGGGAACATATCTGTGGAGCCTGCTAGACCACAGGGAAGAAGTCCTAAGCTAGTAAGTGACGAAAGTCTACGAAGGCTTTTTTCTACTGTCCTGGAAGAGCTGTAGGAATTCTACAAACCTATACATAGTAAGGCACAAAAATTGGATATTTAAAAATTCCTGTGGCCACAGATTTGCAAACCAATGCCTAACCAAACTTTGATACCTGCTGACCTTCACCCTGCTCAACCTGTGCACAGTCTTCCAGCCAAAAGGCATCTGAGTTGGAGGAAGCTGAGGAGGATGAGGAGGAGATGACTTTGTCGTGCTCCACCATTGTCCAGTATGGAGAAGGGGCCCTTGGTTTTGTCTTGTCGTCTTTGTGAATTACTACATCACAATTAACATCTTTACCAACACTAATAGTGTGGTCCTTCTTTTTATATCCATGCCATTCTGTGGAGATTGATATCGGTGTCCTCACAGGGTGATTCCAGACTGACCGAGGATATCTGTAATACTTCAGTTTTTTATCTAAAACATCTTCATGGTCATCTCTGCTTGCAGAAGGCTCATCTTTTGCCTTCTCCTTTGTTTTCTTTGGTGTGCTGAAATGAAGAGTGAATGCAATATATTGTTAATGTTTTAACAGAATTCCCTAACAGAATCTTATAAACTACTTTCTCCTGTAAATTTAAAAAATAAAATATTTAGGGCTGGAGAGATGGCTCAGATAAGGCAACTCACAACTGCCTGTAACTATTTCTGGGGGACCCTGTGCCACCTTCTTGCTTCTGTAGCCACGCACGCACCCATACACACACACACACACACAAAATTGAAAATAAAGCCATTGTTTTCTTTTTTGTGAAAACCTAAAAATAGAAATTACCTTCATTACTTTCTGCATCATCAAGTGTTGACTAAATGGATTCTGGGTGCTTGAATACTTTTAGGTTTATTTATTTTATGTGTATGAGTGTTTACCTCGTGTATATATGTATGCCATGTGTATTCTGCTGTCCATGGATGTCAGCTGAAGTCACATCTGCTGGAACTGGAGTGATAAGGAGTCGCCTAACAAAACATTTTATAGCTTTCTTTGATAATCGATAGACATAAGTCAGTACTTTCTTATTCATTGACAAGGCTGCCCCCACTACTGTAGAGCTTACCCAATCGTATCTCTGGCTTAAAACATTCAGATCTGCCTACCTCTGCCTCCCAGGTGCTGGGAAGTTTCTCTCTTTTTAGAAGTACCTGGAGAGATGTCTGTTAAAGGCTCAGGATCACATTTTAAAATACCTTTTATTTTTTTCCCCAATCATAAATATAATTCCTGCCTTAAATTATTTCACACTACTTTAAAAGAAAATGTTAAGATTTGGGGGGGGGAGGGTGGTAAGACAGGGTTTCTCTGTAACTTTGGAGCCTGTCCTGGAACTAGCTCTTGTAGACCAGGCTGGCCTCAAACTCACAGAGATCTGCCTGCCTCTTCCTCCCAAGGGCTGGGATTAAAGACATGAGCCACCACCTGAAACCTGCTGAAAACATTAAGATTTAAACCAGACCACTGACTAGACTCGTATGAGGCTTTAAAGGATGAACTAATTTAATTGTGCCTTGAGCGACAGGTTCAACCTGGCCCTCTAGACCAGAACTCTATTCTCATGGGTTATACAGCAATAACGAAAGATAATCCATTACAGGGGAGTCAGGCGATGGTGAGCTTCAAGACTCTTCAGCATGCTAGCCATAAGTAATTCCGAGGTTTCTTTTCCCCTAGACAATACTGCACATGCTGCCACTCTCCCTTTTTGTTGTGAGTCACAGATAGGGCTTTGTACAGCACTTTTTTTTTTAAGATTTATTTATTATGTATACAGTGCTCTGCTTGAATGTATGCTTGCACACCAGAAGAAGGCACCAGATCTCATTACAGATCGTTGTGATCCACCATGTGGTTGCTGGGAGATGGACTCAGGAGCTCTGGAAGAGCAGCCAGGACTCAACCAGCCCTTGTACAGCACTTTTTTTTTTTTTATGTATACAATATTCTGTCTGCGTGTACGCCTGCAGGCTAGAAGAGGGCACCATATCTCATTGCAGGTCGTTGTGAGCCACCATGTGGTTGCTGGGAATTGAACTCAGGACCTTTGGAAGAGCAGGCAATGCTCTTAACCACTGAGCCATCTCTCCAGCCCTGTACAGCACTCTTAACCCACATCTGTTGGAACCAAGTTTTCAAGGCTTTCCTTTTCGAGCTCGCTCCTGTCTGTGGCTTGACTGTTGAAACATGGATGATGCTTGGACTCTGCTATCTCACTTTGCTGTTAAACCCTGACCTTATTCATCCTGGTGCTCCTGCTCCTGTGGTTATAGCTCTCTTTCTAAGAGTTTAAGCGACTTTTCCCCAGGTTCCCCAGGCACACCTTTAATCCCAGCACTTGGGAGGCAGAGGCAGATGAATCCCTGTGAGTTCGAGGCTAGCCTGGTCTACAAGAGCTAGTTCCAGGACAGCTAGGACTGTTACACAGGGAAACCCTGTCACGAAAAACCAAAAAGAAAGAAAGAATTTAAGCAACTTTTCCTAAAGTTTATCTCTTCTAATAATAATGGGATTGAGTGGAGTTTTATTACACACAGCTAGTCTTAAAAGTCTGTGAAAGTGATTTTAAAGATCTCGGGACTACAGCTGTTTATCTCTGCCACACACAGATCTCCCTGAACAGCCTAGGAATGGAGGTAAAAAACAATCTGTGTTAACTTTTTTTTCAGATTCAGTATGTATCCTTGGTTAGACAGTAGCCAAGGGTACATGATATCTAGGCTCTTATTAACTTGGCACTAGATGATAAAAAGGTCCAGCCAGCAATTCAGGGTTAGCTAGAAACAATTGACCTCTACAGAGTAGAGATGAGAGGAGTAGCCTTTACCATGTGCACACAGCCCTGAAGTCTGTTGACTGAAAGACCCTTTCCTAGCTCTGTCCTTCCCTGTCCCCATATATGTTACTAAGAGTCTTTAAGTGTCCTTTGTCCAATTGAGGAAGGAATTCAGAATGTACATGGTATTGTTTAGGGGCATCAGCAATCTAAAAAGTTGCTGTTCTTAAATTTTGATACTCTGACTTCAAATTCTTCAGTATGATACAAATACTTAAGAGTTACTGGGCCATGGTGGTACGTGCCTTTAATCCCAGCAGGCTCAAGAAAGAGACAGAGGGATCTCTGTGAGTTTGAGGACAGCCTGATCTGCAAGAGCTAGTTCCAGGACAGGCTCCAAAGCTACAGAGAAACCCTGTCTCAGAGAAACAATAAAATACTTAAGAGTAACACTCTTCAGTGTGAGGGTTTCGGCATGTGGCTGTTGATTTTAAATTACATTTGGAGAAAATTTTAAATTCCTTAATTGCATATCTAAGTGCTTGATAGCCACATTTGTGGCAAGTTTATGCATATGTCTGGGGTCTTCATTTCTTCTAAAGAGAGGGTAAGAAGGGTGACAACAAGAACAGGGTGTGGTGGCACACACGCCTTTAATCCCGCCAGAAATAGGCAGATCTATCGAAATTCAAGGCCATCCTGGTCCACGTAGCTCTAGGACAGCCAGAGTTACATAGAGAAACCTCATTGCAGTGCACAGCATGAAGTAAGCAATGAACAAATGTTCACTGTCATATATGATTATAGTCAAATACTGACTTTAAAAAGATATTCTCCCAGCCTGCTTCATCTGAAGGGCAGCTGCTCTCCCACTCAGGCCTGCACTGTCCCCACACTGGAACACGGCCATCTGATTTTTCAGGAGAAATCAAAGATACTGATTCTATGAAATATTTGCAGACTTGGCATATAATTCAGATACTTTTAAATTTTTTGAAATATGCAGAAAAGAAGAATAATTTTTAAAAACCTACAAACCCTTTAATGGCTACCACTCATTTCAAGAAATACTGTTCTAGCTGGGCAGCAGTGGTGCACGCCTTTAATCCCAGCACTTGGGAGGCAGAGGCAGGCGGATCTCTGGGAGTTCGAGGCCAACCTGGTTCCAGGACAGGTACCAAAAACTACAGAGAAACCCTGTCTCGAAAATCCAAAAAAAAAAAAAAAAGAAAAAAAATACCATTTTAGCTGCTGTTGAACCTTCCATACATCTTCCTTGCTAAGTCACTGCTCTTTGTAGGTGAGGAGCTGTGCAAGTCACACCTGTGGGCTACATCGGAGCCTTGGGACCCAAGTTTGGGCATATGAAGTAAGGATAATATGTAAAGGTCTTTTTCGTGTGTGTGTGTGTGTGTTTGTGAATAATTTCCTAACCTTTTTTTTAATATTTATTTATTTATTTATTATGTATACAATATTCTGTCTGTGTGTATGTCTGCAGGCCAGAAGAGGGCACCAGACTTCATGGTGGTTGTGAGCCACCATGTGGTTGCCGGGAATTGAACTCAGGACCTTTGGAAGAGCAGGCAATGCTCTTAACCTCTGAGCCATCTCTCCAGCCCTGCCTAACCTTTTTTTTTTAAAAAAAAAAAATTTATTCATTTTACATACCAACCACAGTTTCCCCTCCCTCCTCCATCTCCCTCCCAACCCAACCCCCATCTACTCCTCAAAAAGGGTAAAGCCTCCCATAGGGAGTCAAACAAAGCCTGGCACATTAAGTTGAGGCTGGACCAAGCCCCTCCCCTCTGCATCAAGGCTGAGCAATGCATCCTACCATAGGGAATGGGTGCCAAAAAACCAGCTCATGTACCAGGGATAGATACTAGTCCCATTGTCAGGGGCCCCACAAACAGACCAAGCTATACAACTGTCACCCACATACCAAAGGCCTAGTTCAGTCCCACGCAGGCTCCCCAGCTGTCAATCTAGAGCTAAAGGTCATTTTCTAGTCTTGGTCTTTGGCCATATTTCTGAGCAATGCACAGCTACAGATATCCTTATGGATCAAGAGCTGCTCTTGTGACAAAGCACTGGATTTAACACTGAAGAAAGAGCCTCATGTTCTAAGCACCCATGGCACACCTCTTCTAGAAGGGCCCCTGTGCTCCCGTTAGAGACAGGATATCAGGGGGTTAGTTAGGAAGTTGGTCACTTCTTCATTCTGAGAAAGTTCCATGGTAAGTTTAAGAAAACAAGACCAATTCTCGTCTTCATGGAGTTTACATTTTCCTAGAGAAATACAGTCAACAACTGATGACATCGATGATCTAATTAAAATTGGAGTCATTGTGGAGAGACGATGGTGCTGTGAACACAGATGACAGGTGGTTCTGCCCGTACCAACACTCCTTGTAAGAAGGCCTCACAGAAAGCTTACCCTGAGCCTTGTAGAAATGAATGACAGTGTAAGCATGGCATAGACAGAAGAGCAGCGAGTGTGAAAAGCTGAAAACCCAAAGAACTAGGGGGATGGAGAGGGCCTAATGAGATGAACTTGGAATGGTACCCATCCAGGCCACAGAGCGGCATTAAAAACGGAAGGACTTTGGTATTTATCCTAAGAACAAGAGATTCTAAAGTTCTTAACCTGGAATATGCCATGGTCATATTTGCATTATAAAAGGGTCATCCTATTCACGTATTGGCTTTGTGGGAGCCTAGGCAGTTTGGATGCTCACCTTACTAGACCTGCATGGAGGTGGGTGGTCCTTGGACTTCCCACAGGGCAGGGAACCCTGATTGCTCTTTGGGCTGACTAGGGAGGGGGACTTGATTGGGGGAGGGGGAGGGAAAGGAGAGGCGGCGGTGGGGAAGAGACAGAAATCTTTAATTAATTAATAAATAATAAAAAAAGGATCATCCTAGCCGGGCGGTGGTGGCGCACGCCTTTAATCCCACCACTCGGGAGGCAGAGGCAGGCGGATCTCTGGGAGTTCGAGGCCAGCCTGGTCTACAAGAGCTAGTTCAGGGACGCACCAAAGCTACAGAGAAACCCTGTCTCGAAAAACCAAAAAAAAAAAAAAAAAGGTCATCCTGTGTAAAAAGTGAACCAGAATCAAGGACAAGAGTAGAGAGATCAAATGGTGACTTTGGAACAATGGTAGCTCGGGGGGAGAGTGAGTATTGTGATGAGATACCACATAGTGGCAAGTCTTAGTGCTTGTTTGAGGGACTGATAGAAGAGATAGAAGAATTAAACATAATCCTAAAATTTAGGCTTCTTAACTAGGCAGAATATCCCATTGGGATCCTAAATAGGCTTGTGGTTTGGGTATGAAATGTACCCTAAGAGCTCTGGGCTGAGCAGTTGGTCCAAGCTGCTGGTGGTATTTGGGGAGTTGGAAGCTTTGGGGAGTAGAGCCTGACTGGAGGGAATAGGCCACTGGGGAAATGTTCTCTGAGAGATGCTGTCCCTCGCCCTTCCCTGGTCTCTGCCATCATGAAGTGAAGTTCTTCAGCCACACATGTCTCACCATTACCATGTTCTGAGAACATTACCATGTTACATGAGAACAAATGACCATTGACAAAACTCTCTGAAATCAAGAGTTATTCTGGCATGTCTTTTGGTCACATAAATGGAGAGAGGAAAAAATAAACTAATACAACTGGCTTTTGATTTCAAGGATAAATGGGGGGGGGCGTACATCTGAATGGAGATGTGGCTGATCTAAGGTGAGTGGAAATAATAGACTGCAAGTGGTCAGTGAATGGGTAGTAACTGGAACCACGGGCACCAAGACGGCCTAGGAAACAGCAGAGCCAAAGACAGCTTTGAGGAACTCGAGTCAGTTAAACACCAAGAGGAAGAACCCAGAGGTAAAAGGAAAAGAGGAAAGACTGATCTCACAGAAAACTGGGGAATAGGCCGGGTGACGGTGGCACAAGCCTTTAATCCCAGCCAGCACTCAGGAGACAGAGGCAGGCAGATCTCTGAGTTCGAGGGCAGCCTGGTCTACAGAGCTAGTTCCAAGAGAGGTTCCAAAGCTACAGAGAGCAAACAAGCAAACAAAAAACTGGGACTGTATGTCACGGACAGGAGTAAAAGAACTGGGTAGTTGTGAAGAGTCTGATGCTACTTAAAGGGCAAGCAAAATACAGGCAAGTTCCATTGGAACCGCCATCTGAAGGCAGCAGGTGATCCGGGAAGAGATAAACAAAGCCTGTGTTGGAGTGCCTGAGATGTGTGTCTCCTGAGGAAATAGAGCTCTATGGATTTCTTCATCAGATTAGAGCAGGAAGAGGAGTGGAGTCAGTGTTCACTAAGAAGGGAGTCTTATAAAAGGGCATGTGCTAGCTGGGTGTCGTCAACTTGACACCAACTTAGACGTATCTGGAAAAAGGGTCTCTCATTGAGGAAAATGTCTCCATAAGCCTTGGTATGGGAGGGCCTAGCCCACTGTGGGTGGTGCCACCCCTGGGCAGATGTTCTAGATGGTATAAGCAAACTGCGAAAGCCAGTAAGCAGCATTCCTCTATGTCCTCTTCTTCAGTTCCTGCCCTGACTTCCTTTGAACGACGGACTATGATGTGGCAGTATAAGCAAAAGGAACCATTTCCTCTACAGATTGCTTTTGGTCATGGTGTTTTATCATAGCAATAGACACCGTTCCTAAGACAGGTACAACTGCTGTTGAGAAGGATCCAGACGTTAATGCAAGAGAGAAGAGGAAGTGCAATCCTCAGTTCTGTGTGTGCGCATGCCCCTATGGAGGACAGGCTGATGGAAGGTATCCCTCAATCGCTCTCCACCTCTCTGAGAAAGGGTCTCTCACTGAACTGGCAGCTCACCAATTGGGCTAGACTGGCTGGCTGACCAACAAGCTCTGAGGGCCCTCTTTTGTCCTCCCTGCCACCTCTGGAGTTAGACATATTCCACCACATTCAGCTTTTCCATGGGTGCCAGGGTCTAGGCACAGAAAGCTCTTTACCTACTAAGCCAGTTCCCGGTCCATCTCACCCTGGGCTTTAGGGCTGACTAGACAGACTGCAGTGACAGTGCGGTAGATTTGGGGACAGAGTACCCAATCACTGACTGCTGACTGAGCTCCCAACTCCGAGCTGCCTTTATAACTAACATTCCCTCACAGGAGGTCCTGCAGACTGTTCTTTGCAGACTGTAGTTGACTAAGCCACAGCAGTGCCACCAACCCTCCTCCCATGGTTCGTACCATTTCATGATTCCCACATTAAACCAGAACCCTGCACGTCACAGGCCTGGGTTTCATAGCATCGCTCTAAAGTAAACTACTTACTACGGGACTGGAAATTTGGTCTCGGGGATTAAATCATACACATCTTGCCACTCCTGGGGTATGTCAATGAAGTCTCGGTAAACCTTGATTTGTAGCACTGTTCCTATGGTGATATTTTGCAAAAGCTTTAACAATTCACGGAGGGTATAGCCTAACACGTTGGCATGTCCAACACTAACCAGAACATCACCTGAAAAAGGAAAAACAGTTCAATTAAGATAATGGGTTGTGGGCTGGAGAGATGGCTCAGTGGTTAAGAGCATTGCCTGCTCTTCCAAAGGTCCTGAGTTCAATTCCCAGCAACCACATGGTGGCTCACAACCATCTGTAATGAAGTCTGGTGCCCTCTTCTGGCCTGAAGGCATACATGTAGACAGACTATTGTATACATAGTAAATAAATAAATATTTAAAAAAAAAAAAAAAAAAAGATAATGGGTTGAAAAGAGCCATACTGATCAGTGGCTTTATTGAAATAGTTTATGGATTTATATAATGGTTTATTCTGACCAAAGCCTGGCTTCCATCTTAATTTACTAAGGACATTCTCCTCCAGTATTGAATGTTCTCTGCATGATAAAGATGTCTTCCCTAATTTTTAATAGGCATTTAATAGTATTTTTGAGACATTTCTGAAGTTTTTAGCGCCTCTGGTAAAAGGCTAAAACCATTTTAAACCCAAACCATTTAGATTTAAGATACTAACCACTGTCAAATGAGTGGCTATAACTAGTAAAAAGTAAGCCACTTTCCATTCTGATTGCCTGGGATCGCCAAGCCCTCCACAGCAAATAACCTGAATTAAGCATGAGGCTTCTCTTGGAGTTTCTGCCCCGTCCTAAAGAAAATTGACAGAATAAGTGTATGGAACATTAGATAATTAGCTTGTGTGGATTATGCTTATGACATGTAATGCAGAAACTGTGTTGATTCCAAGGAATCTAAACTTGTGCTCCTCTTGCCTCTACCTCTTCAGCATATCCCACCACAACCTGCAGAATTGGTTCAGAATACTGAGAGCAGGACCCCCTCGTGTAAAACACTCTGTGTGGGGAATTGTGATGGTCGACCAGAGGGCTTCTGGGCACTCAGCAGGAGGAAAGAGATAAATACCCTAGCAACAAAAACCTAGGTCCCCAAAATGAAAACTAAAGGGACCAATTATTCACTTGTATGGACACATGTTTCCGTGGAAACATGGAAACACTGCCTCGCAAAAACAAAAAACAAAACCACAACGGAAAGGGCTGAGGCAGGAAGAGGGACAGTTCAAGGCCAGCCTGGGCTACACAGTGAGACTCTGTCTCAAAAAGCAAGGCAAACAAAAACAAAAGCTATACTGAGACTAGCTTCAGAATGAAGCAAGGTTTCTCTCAGAGCTACCTGCAGCCTGTGCTGTTGAAACGGCTGCTCTTCCTGCTGCGGTTAATGACAGTAACAAAGTTACCCTCTTAGGATGAGCTCATGGGTCTCATGTTAAAAGGGTGTTTATAGATGAAAACTATGGCTTGACATTCTGCTTAATTGTTGTAAGAAGGTGACTTTTATCAAGAGAATAGAAATTAAACAGCTCAATTCCCTGACCATTCTGGCTTTAAGCCAAATGTGTTGGGGCAGGAACGTGATTGCTCTGGCAGGAGATATTAACACTGCCTTTCATCAACACCAATTTGGTATTTATGAACAATAACCTCATAATGCATCTTTTTCTCCTGCTTTAATAGGCTGTAGGAATGACACTGTGTAAGCCTGTTTAGACTGCCTGTATTAAATCAACTATGCAGCAGCCGCACCACTGCTGGAAGATAGGTTTTCTTTGTCTCTGTTCCTTCCAACTAGGATGGAAGCTATATATGCATCTTGTGTGGTTAGGATCACATTCGTTTAGCTCTCCACTGTTAGGAAGCTCGGGACCTGGACATGGAAAGAATTAAGGAAATGCAGAATGAATGAATGAATGAGCGTCGGTATGGCTAACTAAATGTATGAAGCCACCACATGGCTGCTGTCCACTGTCAAAGCTGTATTAATATTTTAAAGCTGTAGTCGTGTCTTAAGACTTTGTACATCAGACAACCACAGAAAACTAATGCCAAATTAGCAAATCAAGATAAAACACCAAAGACAAAGAACTTTAGAACACGTGAATGAGAAATAATAGGGTTGGTGGGTGTCAAGGAAATAGCAAATCCCTTGATCGCTGTCAAAAATGACAGAAAAGCAGATTTTGAAACCTAGACACTGAATAGTAACTGGTTTTCATGAAGAGATTTGGTGCCCAGAATATCTGCATTGAAATCTCACTTCTTTCCAGGAGAGGCAGGCTAGCTACACAGAGACACAGAGAAATCCCATTGTCAAAAAAAGCAAAAAAACAAACAAACAAAAAAACAAAGAGGAAAAAAAAAAGAAATTACACTTCTGCTGGTTAGGCCATTGGCAATATGGCATGGGTTTTCTAGGAGGTCATGGATTCAAATCTTACCTTTGTCCACAATCCTTATGCTATATATATGAGGTAGAGAATGATCAAGGAGGACCCCCCCCCAACATCAGTCTGTGGCTCTATATACTCCTCACACACATATGTGCAGAAAAGCTCATCTCTAGAAGACAACTAGCCATATAGAAGCCATAAGAATATCTCTAGAGTACTTGTTTTCAAAGCTCTTCACGATATTTTACCACATCCCAACAACCTAGAACGGAGACGAGATTCTCCCAGTGTAGAAATGAAGTCACTGAGGCTGCAAAGATTGACTTTGCCAAGGTCACAGAAAGTGACACATCCCGGAACAAATGGCCTGGAGTGATTTTCCCTCTCGTGATTTCATCCCACTGTGTCTCCCCCACGGCTAGCACCAGGGCCCAAAGCTGATATGGGGAACCATGTCTTGCATTAGAGAGAAAATGCATCCCCCCAGAGACCTCAGAAGTTAGCTGATCTTGATGAAAGCCTTGGCCTTGGGATCTGAGAGGGAGAGTTTTAAATTCCGACTCCCAGGTATAAGCCGACAAGCTCCTAGGTAGCTACATAGTTGCACAGTAATTTAGTGCAGAATAAACTCCTGGGGCTATGGAGAAGGTGAAAGGAGATCACAGGTCTCCTTGTTAGCTGTGATTAGCACCTTCCAGGAAAGAAGGGATCTTGATGCACAGTCATGACCTGGGGAGTGACTCCCGGTCTGTTTGCCTCCCACTTACCGGATGAAAGTGAACCTGGCCCTGGAAAGGAAGGCTCTGCCACTAAGCTCCAGTTTCCTCGCTTGCAAAGGAAGAGAGTGAGAACACGCCTGCCTAGAGTGTTACTAAAAACCAAATGAATAGCGAGTAACTGATGAGCATACAAGTGGTAGCAACTGAAACTCAGACAATGTCACATCCTCATGCTGACCCCCTGAAGGCAGGTGGGAAGGAGGTGAGTGAGGACCACAGTCACCTGGCTGGAGTACCCCGTCAGTGGCTGCAGCCCCTTTATTGATGAGGTGACTGATCTGGAGGTAAGGTCCATTCTGGATGATGATCAGCCCCAATCCCAGGCTGCCCACGGTGAGTTTGGTCTGCCTCATTTTCTTCAAGCTGTGGACGGACACCTTGGCCTTCAAGCTGGCTCCTTTTTCTAACAGAACAAGAGGAACTTGTTTCAGTCATTTCTCAAGACAACGGCGAGGCAGCGGTGCTGTGGAGTTCTGAAACTAGACTTTGGGGGCACTTACGTGGTCATCCTAGTCTTAATTTCCTTCGAGAAAATGCGTGTTGTAAAGGGTGTGGAAGTGAGATGGGACAGTTACAGGGCTACTGTACAGTGTAGTACATCACGGGTGCTTCAATCAGTTATTATCTTCCGTTCACTTGACAAATGTTTATTGATGCAAACCGTGTACTCTGGCCCTGGGTTTACTACAGTGAACTAGATGGGCTCACTGCCCTTGTGGGTCTTACAGCTGGTAAAGAACACAGCTGTCAGTCAGTTGTGTAAACACAAATTAGACGCTAAATAGGAAGGCAGAACGCTCTGAGGTTAGACAACAGGGAACCTAGGTTTCACATAGGGATAGGGACCAGGTTTCCCTGAAGGAGTAAATATGGATCAAGGTGAGAGAACCAACAAGCTGGATGTGAGGGGGCAAATAGAATCAAGGTTCTAAGACAGGAAGACTGGTTCCTGCCCCCGTCGATGGGGACACGAAGGAGCAGCACCGGGCAGCTGATGGGAGATGGCCTGCCCGCCAGGTTTACCTTAAGGAAATCTTGGAAGTAATTGAAACTGGACATGATCAGGTTGTCATTGTTTTAAATAAAATCTCCATGCCAGCTGCTGTGTGGCATGGAGGTGAGGAAGGAAGAGCAGACAGCAGTCACTCAAGCGTGTCACAGCCCTGGGGACATAGCATCTGGGAGAAAATGCACCATTCCACACACGGGCCAGTGGTGCTCTGACATTCACCAGGCCTTGGCCGAGTCTGTGTGATTGTGGTGTGTCCAGGATCATGTTGAGACGGGCTTCCCCAGGAGGCTCATGGCTGTCCTCAAAGCCAGTGTCCTTGCTGGACAGCTCTAACGACTTCAGTTGGAGAACTGAAGCTTATAAATTAAATGTGCTACTAATACAGTAATAATATTAGTGCTGCTAATAAAATAAATGTGTTACTAATAAAGTAATCTTGTTTCATAAGCTAGCAGTGGTGTGGACAAGATGGCTCAGCAGGTAAAGGTGCTTGCAGCTAAGCCTAGCATCCTGATTTCAGTCTCCAGTATCCACATGGAAGAGAGAACTGACTCCCACCACACCCCACACACAAATAGAATTTTTAAAAATTTAAAGACAGCAGAGTGAAAGGAATCACTAAAAAATTTCTATACATGATTCCACGTTTAGCCATTCTCCCTGGAAGAAGCAAAATTTTAGAAAACATTGAAAGTACAAGAAATCTGGGTGGAGAAAGGGCAGGGAGGTGAACACGTTTCCTCACTTGATTGTGGCAGGGGTTAAGAGTGGTATATACTTGTCGAAACTTACGGAGATGTCCACTAAAAAAAGAGAATCGCGTTCTAGCTTGATGAACAAACAATAGTGAGGGATTCCCGAGTGTGACCGCCCTTTTACAGGAGAGGCAGACCTAGGCAGGCTGGGAATCCAAGGCATCACCTTTTCCTATTTAGACATTTACCATTTTTGCTTTTGACGGGGGTCTTCTCCATTACCCAGGGCAGGGGTCTGCCGATCCTCCCGGTAGCCCAGGCTGGAATCTGTCCAACTTCCAACAGTTTAGAATCCTGGAGGCAGAAGATCAGGAAGGACCACAGGCCACCGGGAAAGGCTGGCGCCGCCCGTCCCTCTAAATGGCCGCCAGGGTGCGCTGCAAGGCTGCTTCCCAGATTTGGGGCAGCCAGATGTTTCAAGGCTTCAGCAGACCCTGAAAAAACGCGGCACAAACGGAAACTACTCCACTGTAGAGTGTGAAAATTTATACCGTGTGTGTGTGGGGGGGGGGGGGGGTCTGCAGGAACGATCAGAGTGCCGCTTCACTCAAGGCTCTTCGTTTATTGGTGGGGAAACACTGGGGACAGAACAAGAGCACAGAGGGGAGAGGGCCTCCAAATGCAAGCAGCAACATCACTGGGGGACCATAGACAACCCCAGAATTCCCTAAATAGTGGCATTAAAATATTGTTACATCAACAACGCTAACAGCCTTGCCAGTGCACTTTACTCATGCGTGTTTTCGACGGGAAAGGGCCAAGAGTGGCCCAAAAACAATGAGTCACTATTAGAAAATGATTATTGCTCCTTCGTTTTCCTGAAATAATCCTCCCTCCCCGTCACATTCACTCGTACAACAAAAATTCGCTTGAAGCCAGCCTCTGGGATGCTGAGGACATGAGGGTATATGAGACAAACATAGACTTTACCCTCTTGAAACACACAAACACACACGTGCACACACACACACTTTCCCCAAACAGGGTTTCTCTGTGTAGCCCTGGTTGTCTAGGAACTCACTCTGTAGGCAAGGCTGAGTTCCAACTAAGAGATCCACCTGTGTCTGCCTCCTGAGTGCTGGGATTAACGATGTGAGCCACCACTGCGGGGCCAGAACTTGCATTTTTAACACAGGTGGAGGGGAGAATTTTAGGAAACTATAAATTATGAAAAATAATTTCTCGAAGACAGAGAAAACACTATAATAAAGTGGGTTTCCACTCTTATGAGAGAAAAAGCAATCTCCTTGCCGCAGGGCATCCAGCCCTTCACCAAACAGCAAGCAGCGCCTACTGAAAGCCAGGCTGTGCCAAGATTTTTAGGGTGAACCTGGAAAGGTCTCAGTCTAGTCTTCTGTTTCTCTAGCTCTGGCCAAGCAATACACCAGGATGGATTTTCATTGACTAGAGCCCATCTTCTAGAGTTTTGTTCAAAGGGCACCTCCTGCTGCATGCCTCATAGGAGAGAGAGGCTGCCTCTTTCAGTCCGGCTGGGATCTACTCGGGAGCTAAGGGTACTTAATCACAACGTGCATCCTTTACCCCCACTTTCCTGCCAGGGGGAGAATGGTGAGCAAATGTGGGGGTGATGCACATTAGCCTTCTTGGTGGGAAAAGTTTCTTCCGAGTACATGCCAAGGGCACACTCACTCGAAGGAATGCGTGGCACAAAGTCTCAAGTCTACTTCCTTGCAAAGCTAAATAACTTGACCATCCTTCCTGTCCTCTCCAGCTCCTGCTGTTGCTTTTGAGAGTGCTTTGCCCAGGATCCCACATCCCTAGAGCAGCTAACAGTGAGTGGCCAGCGCAAGGTCATCCCAGAGCTCCCAGCAAGCCTAGCTGTGGCCCTGCCATGACGGCCCTATAACCTGACTCTGTGCAGTCCTGTTTCTTTTTCTCCACCCAGAAATATGGAGCCTGAAAGCATTCTCTAATAACTCCTTGCAACTCAACCTCTTCTCTAGAGAAGCCAACCCATAGCGCCAACTGCTAGAGACAGCCTGAAGTGTAGCTGCTAAGAAGGGATTTGGGGGCTGAACCACCCAGTGGAAGGAGGACCAATCGTTAGGAGGAGAACTCAGGCAGTCTCGGGCACAGGGACGCCCCAGAAGGCAAAATGTTTTCTTATAAATGGGACGAAGTAACAGAGGAAGAAAATGTACTGACCTGGACCATGAACACATGATAAGACAGCCCTCGGGGCAGGACCTGTCAACAATAGCAACCTCCAGAAAAGCCGCAAACGGCTGCACTGACGGAGGGTGGGGGCAATGCTTGGCACTCAGCTAATCCATCTTGTCACAGTACTCGCCTATCCTGTTTCTCACAGTAAATGGGCAAATGTAACATTTGGGGAAATGAGGGTCTAAGTCACCACAACGAATAAGTCACATCAGAGGTTCCGACAAGAGATAAGAGGAATTGTGGGTACAAGAGGGAAATGATAAGAGGATTAGTTTTGTCTCAAGATAGCAGTGCCCCCCATAAAGAGGGCCACCATGGCCCTGTGGGAGCTGCTCTCAGACCTTAAAAGAAGCAAATCAAAATTGAGAACTAAGCCATAAAAAGAAATGATAAGCTTCGTGTTTTCTTTTTTGAAACAGTCTCTCTAGGTGACACAGGTTGGTCTGACAACTCATAGTCCTCCTACCTCGGCCTGACATAGACAAGGATTGCAGGCATGTGTCCCTACACCTAGCCTTGTATATACTTTGCAAAACTTTTCTTAGTTTTGTATGTAGGCACACATCTTTAATTCCAGTACTCAAGAGGCAGAGGCAGGGAGGTCCATGGATTTTCCACAGGGCAGGGAACCATGACTGCTCTTTGGATTGGAGAGGGAGGGGGAGAGGGGTAGGGGGAGGGG
>NW_026067926.1:4852165-4863406 GCF_014885135.2 Alexandromys fortis | reverse complement strand
GGGAGGCTGGGAGGAGGCGGAAACTTTTTTTTTCCTATTCTCAAAAAAAAAATTATATTAAAAAAAAAGAGGCAGAGGCAGGTGGATCTCTCTGAGTTTGAAGCTAGCCTGGTCTACAAAGTGAAATTTGAGGCCTGAATTCCATACCAGCCTGGGTTATATAAGATCCCATCAGAAGGCAGGCAGTGGTGGTGCATCCCTTTAATCCCAGCACTCAGAAGGCAGAGGCAGGTGAATCTCTGCATTCAAGTCCAGCCTCGTCTAGAGTTCTAAACTGAGTTCCGGGACAGACAGAGCTTTACAAAAAAAAACTTTATGATTACAAAGATACAGAATATATTGCAAAATGCACCTGTGGGGCAAATGCTGGCCTGCACGGCTCAGGTGCCCCTCACAGTGGCTATGGGGCGGCTACAGAAGGACTGATCTCAGCTATGTGTCTTGTAAGGGGTTTGTGCATGTTTACTCGCATGTGCATGTGGAGGACAGCGGGCAGTGCCACTCTCCACCTTTATTTTAAACAAAACAAACCAAAATAAAAACACAAAAGCCACACGGGGTCCTTCACTGAACCTAGAGCTCATCAATTGGGCTAGACTATCTGGTCAACAAGTCCCAGGGACCCTCCTGGCTCCACGTCCCCCAGCAGGGGGTCGCGGGTGCTGTGCCTGGGCTCAGCGGGTTCTAAGCAAGTCCTCACACTTGCACAGTAAGCACCTTACCGCCTGAGCCATCTCCCCAGCCCTCTGCTAGTCTTCTCGGCTGAGTGGGCGGCCTTCCCCAAGGCTACACCCATTCCCTAGGGTGCCACCTCATGCCTGGTCAGTACTAGAAGACTTCACTGCTTTGTCCTGACAGAACTAAAACACCCTCCTTAGCTTGAGACTCTCAGTCTGCCAAAGCCTCCTGTGCCTGCTGCTGATTTCTGCCCAATTCCACTTCCTCTTCCCCTCACGGGAAACAGTCCTAAAAGAGCTTCCTATAAACTTCCTACACACCACCAGTCAATAACTTTTCATCTCAGAGGCAGTTCCAAGAGAACCGACCTACAAGACAAACTGGCCTTTGAGCCTTGGGTATATAAGATCCTCCCTCACCTCTGGATTTGACATTCCTTTCTCTAACCCTAAGAATCCCGGGTACACACATGCAACCTATCTACCACACTCTTGGCCCATGTAGTTAACATGACCCCCAGAGAGAAAGAGTGTTCATTATCCCGTCAGAGCAGAGACACTCCTTCAAGCACAGAGTAATGGCCCAATGTCTCCCAGTTTTCCCTGAAGTCCCATCCAGATTCAGCCTCTTCTGGGCTGAGTCCTGCCATCCATCACAATAAAGCACACCGTATTCACAGCCCTTTAACAGCCGCAGTGTGGCTATTTATGTCTTCGGGCTGCTTGCATAGATCCCTCCTGGGGCCCTCTATGATCTTCTGGGTCCCCAAGGAGTTTCTGCCATCAAGAGCATGGTGGCTCACGTCTGAGTAGAAAGATCCCAGCTGTTTTGTTCAGGTGAGTGATGGGACACTTCTATCACGGGGAGGAGAGTCTGTTGGGGGAGAGGGGAGAAAAAGGCCCAAAGAAAGGACATGGATTTTTTTTTTAAGTTCAACTCAGCAGCAGAGCTGGGATTAGAACGTATTTCTGCATCCTTTTTGCTCCACCTCATCCTCCCTCCCAAGGACCACAGGTTTGCTTCTACTAAAATCCAGATAGAGCTGCAGGAAAGGAACTGCTTTGCCCTATAAACCTCAGAGGCATAGATCTCTGAATTATCAGTGCTATTGGAAAACAAGAACACAGTGCGGTACTAAAATGGAAGAGAGTGGAACTTCCGTGAAAAGTATCTTCAGGTCCTCATAACCACGCCCCATCCTAGGCGGCAGGAAGAGATCAGGCATATCACTTATACCTACAATGATATGCAGCCGTAGCTGATAGGAAAGGATGTTTTAATCCTTCTGACACACACACACACTTTAATCTGTAGTCTAGAATCTCAGGTGGAGGAATACACACCAAGAAGTTCTGGAAAATACTGTTAAGGTAAAGGGAAGAGTTTAGACTTGTATCTTTTAAACATCATAATTAAGGCAGCCTCATCCCACTAAGCTGGAGTCATAACAGCTGCAAACTGTCCCAACACTCAACCTTGGGCAGTTGTGAACATCAGTGGATAGTGGTGAAGAATTCATCACTGTATCATTATTATTCTTTTATCCTGGGCAATCAAAGCAGCAGATAAGAGGCCAAAACTATGACTCCTTCACACTTCCCCAGTACTTAAAATGAAAGTGAAGAGCCATTGCAGTAAACGGGTATGCATTCTATCTGGATCCCCAACACATATGAATTAGCTATGGCAGAGGAAAAATAAATTATGTAATTTTAAAAAACTACTTGCCCCCAAGAGACCAATGTGTTTGGGCTGCAAAGTCTTAAACCACCCATCAGACCCTTTCTCCCCAACCACTGTGGTGCACTGATATCACAGCGGTACATTTCTGCAAAGATGCTGGATTTGGTGGAATTTGAAACCTGCTGACTTTTGTGGACATGAAGGCACTCCAAAAATAGAAACAGATGTCACCCTTCTAGGCCTTTCTAGAGATAGCTTAGGTGGCACATATGAAGAAAAATCATCTCCACTTGCTCTATGCGGTGCTGAGAAAGAGATGGATCTAAAGCCAGGGTTAATGGTGATTTAGCAGAGAGCCCTGGTGGAAAGAAGCCTCCGGGGCATAGCAAAATCATAGACAAATCCTCTCTATTATTGTAACAATTTATATTATCGTTTCTTGTTTATGTACCCAATCGAAGGCTCTCCCCACACCTCACTCTGTAAATAGTATCAATAAACCTCTGGCTGGCAAAAAACTAACAAGTACTTTAGGTTCTTCTCCTTCCGTTATCGCCAAGTCTTCCCCTCTGCAAAACACGCACATCTGGCCGCCCATTTTTCTCTATCTTGACTACTCTAGCTAAAAGCCGCAATTCCGTCTTTAGACTACCGGGACACTTCTGCTGTCCCTACATTCACTGCCCCTCACCCACTGTAATCTATTTACATGATAGATGATACAAACTAAAGTCACGCCACTCTCCTTGCCGAAAACCCTCCCGTTCCTTTACATTGCGTCTGGAACAAAATCCAAACACCACACATTTGGTTGGTTAGGGAATTTAAAGGCAGGATCTCACTATTTAGTCCAGGCTGCCATAGAACCGATGGCTCTCTCCAGTCTCGGCTTCCTCAGGGTTGGGATTTACGGGCGCGTGCCCTCCCGAATCCCACCTCTGGCCTGTCTACCTTTCCTCAAACCACTCTAGTCCCACGGGCCATTTAGCAGGTCCCTGAACACGACAATCTTTCCGCTTTCCCTCTCCCCAGTGCCTGATTCCTGACTCTGGAAGAGTCTGCACCTGAACCTCGCAGGACAAATCTTTAGGATCTCAGGGACCTCTGTCTCGAACCACCAATGAGCCCACAGCGCCGGTCAGAGCCGACGCCCCCTCAAGGAAGACTCCGCAGAGCAGTCCCGGGCGCCGCCGGCCGGCTCGCGGTTTCGCTTCCGGGTGAGGGGCGGGCGGGCCGAGCAGTTCCGGGGCGGGCGGCGGCTGCGGGTCCCGGCGCGGAGGGCGCGAGCGCGCGGCGCGGGCCGAGGGCCGAGGGCGGCGGCGCGGGGACCCCGGGGCCCGGCGGCCCATGGGGCGCGAGGCGTGAAGCCGCGGCCTGCCCTGCGGTGGGGGGTGGGGGGAGCGGGGCGGGGCGATGGATAAACTGACCATCATCTCAGGATGTCTCTTTCTGGCCGCCGATATCTTCGCCATCGCCAGCATCGCCAACCCGGACTGGATCAACACCGGGGAGTCTGCGGGTGAGCGGCTTGCGCGGGCCGGGAGGGCGGCCGTCCCCCGGGTCGGCGGTCCCGAGGGTTAAAGGTCGGCGCCGGGGTGGGGGCGGGCGGAGGCTGCTTAGCTGTGGCTTCCCCCCTTCTGAAGTGTATGTGGTTTTAATCTGTGCTTTATTTTAGGCCCGGGAGCTATAATAATACTAATAATAAACTTCATTTTATGGAGCATCTTTCATTCCAGCGTATCTCACGCACGCGCGCGCGCGCACACACACACACACACACGACACACACACACACACACACACGCTGGAGCTATCTTAATAGTAGTTAGAAAATTAAATAACACATTCGAGTCGCAGACAGCCCCAGTGGCAGTGCCTGCTGGAACACTGGAGCTGGAGGCGGGGGCGTGTGTGTGGGTGCCCTCCAGAAAGAGGCGGGCATCTTTCCGAAGGGTATCCCAGGTGAATGCGCTGGCAGGGTTCTCTGCTCCAGCCCTCTTTGCCTTCTCTCTCTCTCTCTCTCTCTCTCTCTCTCTCTCTCTCTCTCTCTCTCTCTCTCTCTCTCTCTCTCTGTCTCTCTCTCTCTCTCTGTCTCTGTCTCTCTCTCTCTCTCTCTCTCTCTCTCTCTCTGTCTCTCTCCCAGACCTGCGAGACCAAACCTTTAATTAACGTAAACAGTTATTAGGAGAGCGGCTCAGAATTAAGGAACCGTCTTGTTTTTGAACTGTTTGTTCAGTGCAGGTGAAGGGAACGAGGAGCGGGAATGTCAGGGCTCCTTCACAGGACTTGTTAGAAAATGTATCGCCATGCTGTCAAACTTCTTAACTGTCACGTAGGGGTCTCAGTTTATCCAGCAATATTTTTAGCTCTTAAAAAAAAAAAAAAAGCTGTAGCTGGGACATTTGTTGCTTCCTCCTCCCTCACCTCCCTAATCCAGACCTGGCATCACAAAGTCGCCCCGTCAGATTTGCTGGTTATAAAATAACACTAAAGAATTCAACAGCGCTTTTGATTGTAATGGGTAGAAAGGGAGTTTTGGAATCATGTGGAATTTGGTAATACCTGTGGGCTGTTTCTGAAAGTGCTGCTGACTCCAGACAGCTTTTTCAGCAGTATGTCTGACATTCAGTTCATTGCCAGTTTTTTTTTTTTTTTTCTCTAAACGTATGTGTAGTGATTCCTTTGTTAAGACTTTCTTTGGGGCTTTACATACTTAGGAGCAAAGGGTCACACTGTTGAGTAGGGAGAGCCTTATTGAAAAGAGATTTTTAGGTGGAATCCCTGTGGGTGGTGGACGAACTGTCGGTGAGCGAGACAGACTCGGGAAGGGAGCTGTTACTATACATTATATAAGAGAAGAGAGCGGGAGTGATGCTGCGGTCCCGAGATGCTGTTGCAGAGGCCACGCACATCCGACAGAAAGCAAGAGCGGAATGAGTACGGCGCCTTCCGCCTTCCGATTCGGAGGTAAAGTCTTCGGCCGCGAGTTGGCAAAGGCAGTAGTCTAAAGTTTGGAGAGAGCAGAAAATGCTTGAAAAGAAGGAAATAGCTGCAGAGAGCATGCCAGATGGGAGGACAGTCAGGCAGCACCGAAGCTTTGTGGACGTCTGGTTAGGCGTGGACAGTGTGACAACCTTGCTGCCCCGCTGACCTCTTGTCGTGGCCTGTTGCTTTGAGACTGGTGTGGCTTAGGTAGTGAATTTTCTGAATGCTTTTGGAAATAAGAAAACATCAAAATGCTAATATAAAATCGAATAGATGCCTTACCAAGCTTGGAGGTTTTCGTATTCGCAAAAAAAAAAAAAAAAAAAAAAGACAAAGCAGCTGAGGTGTTGAGGGTATTGACCAAGTAACTATGTATGATATTTCACAGTAAGCATTAAAGGTGAAGGAAAAAGCTGATGGATTGGTCAACCAAACAGCAGGTGGTATATGATCAGTAGAATTGTGGCCAAGATGAGGTTGACGACCAAAGTGGGAATGGATGCTGTAGCAGAGCGGGGTGACTGGGGATGGTGGGCATAAGACCCAGCGTGTCTGTGAGGGTCTGTGTTGAAATGAAGTGTTACACTTTAGAGATGATTTTTGTCCACCTAATAATTTCCCTCGCTACCTCAGGGAATACTTAACTTCAGTTAAGTATCCTGTGGCTAAAAGAGGACTAATAAGAGACGATAGGAAAAGGTTTCAGAATTCCTCTAGTTCTTACCTTAAGGGGGTCAAGAAATAGATCCCCTAAAAGTTAAAATTTAAAGACGGGTTCTGTGGCAGCTGGCGGGGGAGTCTCCTCTGTTCAGTGTGCTCTCTGATAAGGCACTCTTCAGCTGGGTATTCATTTGGATGCTCAGTGAACAGTTTTACCTGAGCAGATAGATGTTGTCTTAAGTTTAAAAGCAACCCTCAAAAATAAAAATCAAAAAACAATAGTTACATCTTTTCAAATCAAAATAATCACAAGATGTACAAATAGGATGTGGGGTGGTAGGCCTGGCCTCACTCCAAGGTCTCCACAAGATGACTTCACTAGGTAGCAAAAAACGAGCAATTTCCCTTCTATGTATTGTATTTGGTCTATATACATTTTGATTGTGGTGTTTTATAACAATCTCTTTCAAAATTTATTTTATTCTTATAACTGTGGGTGTTTTGCCTACATGTATGTCTGTGTACCCTGTGCATGCCTGGTACTGGATGAGGCCAGAAGAGGTTGTCCTGAGACTGAAGGAACAGAGGGTTATGAGCCACTGTGGGTGCTGAGAATCAGATCAGGTCATTTGGAAGAGCAGCCAGTGCTCTTAACTGCTGTGCCATCTCTCTAGCCATCTTATTACAAATTTTAAATGATTTTTAAAAAATACATCTCCAGCAGAACTCTTAGAACTAAGGTGACCTGTACAATGTAGCTTGAAAACCGATGTAGTGACCTAAGGAAAGCTCAGGATTCAGATTGATTTGCTGGCCTTGTGGCATTAGATCAAGTCCTGTAGCCTCTCCAAATCCGCTTCCTTCTCTGTGAAACAAGGACATTGGCCACCTGCTTGGCTTCTAGTGATGGCAAATGCATTAATCCATGAGAAGAATTTAAAATGATGCCCGAACCGGGTGGTAGTGGCACATGCCTTTAATCCCAGCACTCAGGAGGCAGAGACAGGTAGATCTCTATGAGTTTAAGACCACCTTGGTCAACACAGAGAATTCCGTGACAGCAAGGGCTACAAAGAGATAGCCTGTACTGAAAAACCAAAACCAAACAAACAAACAAAGGTGGTGCCTAACATTCGTATTGCTGTTTTGCACTAATCTTTAAACTTTTTCTGTGGGAAATGACTTCATTAGATGTTCTTGGAAATAGTAAGTATCAAGAGCACCACACCGTCTTGCTTTGTGTTTTCTCCGTCACTCTGTAGTGTTCCTCTTTCTCATCCCGATGCTCTAACCTTGGTGCTCTGCAGTGTCTGCCACACAACCACCCCAGATGATAAGCTGGGTTACTAGACTGGGGACCACACTTTGGAGTGGCTGAGTTTTAAGTTTCTGTGTACTGATCCAACACAGAAAGAGTACATTGTGTGTATTTTTGTCTAGCTGTGGGAACCTTTCCTGCATTTGTTCTGGTAGCTGTGGCTTCTCCAGATATAATGAAACTGTTTGCAAGGGATAGTGCCTGGGGAAGGCACTTTAAGATGGACCCTTGGCAGTGGCCATTAGTACACCCAGGATCGTTTAATGCTGGGTGGGTATAGTGACACAGTCACATACTCTGTTCTGTGAAGAGCAGATTCCTCAAGCTAGTGAACTCAGCATCAACAACGGTGTTGCTTATGTAGTGCTGTGTGGTATCTGAAGCCCAGAGACGAGGACTGATTGCTTCGATCCCTTTGGCTTCATGTATTTGACAGGTGTGGATTGTTGTCTCCACATTCCCCTGTTTGTCATCTTTGTACAGGGCATGTGAGTGTCATTGTGACCAGGGTTCCTTTTAAGAAAACTTTGCTGGGGCTGTGGTATAGAGGTTGTGGTAGTGCACTTGCCCAGTATGCAGGAGGTCAAGTTTGAGTACGGGGAAGGAATCTCTTCCTTCAGGTGTTACCTACAGTTCTCATTTGTCTTAAATGAGGTTTAAATTAAATTAAATTCTTTAGAGATTCAAATTTGTGCCAGATTACAGAATAGGAAAGAGACAGATTTGAGTTTCAGTCTTCAAATGTTGGTTTTAGATTTGTTTGTTTGTTTTTCGAGACAGGGTTTCTCTGTGTAACTTTGAGCCTGTCCTAGAACTCTCTCTGTAGACCAGGCTGGCTTCGAACTTACAGAGATCCACTTGCCTCTATCTCCTGAGTTCTGGAATTAAAGGCGTGCACCACCACCACCTGGCTCCATAGATATTTCTTAACCTCACTGTCACTCTTTCCTTTGGTCCCTAAAGAAACATACTTTTTTGGGAAAACAAACAAACAAACAAAAACCCTGTACATTTTAGCATGATCCACAGTTAAGCTATTTCAGATCTCTAGATTCCTGTCTGGGGTATCGTCCTTCTACAGCAAGCGTTTCAGTATCTCCCTAAACAGACCAGCCTACTGTTTCCTGTGAAGGTTGCTGGAGCTTTTCCCCTCCATCTAACCAAAGTCTCTCCAGTGGGCATGTAAGGAAACGCTACTGCGTTTGTTCCCGAGCGTGTTTGCATTCTTCTTTCTGTTCTGATGGATGTTGGTGTTTGAAGAGGGAACTCAGACATTGACACCCTCATCCCTGTTACTCTTCTGTTTTTTGAGATAGGGTCCATTTCAGACTGGTCCTGAGTTCGTTGTATGAATGAAGGTTCTCTAATGGGACAGAACCAACACTGTATATATATATTAGAAGAGAGGATGTCCTAGGCTGGCTTACAGCCAACAGGACTGGATGTTCTTCAGTGGCTGTCTGCATGCTGGAGAGGCTGAGAAGCTGCTTGGTCCAGGACTAGATGCCTCAGCAGCCCAGACTGACTCTAGGCCCAAGGCTTGGATGCCCAAGGCGGCAGCAGCAACAGGATAGACAGTGGTAAGAAGGCAGGCAGGCAGGCAGGCAGGCAGGCAGCACTGTTTTCCTCTGATCTGATGTGTCTGAATGTGGGCTGCCCTCCAGGTATCACCTTCTCTGAGGAGCATCCATCCTTTCTGGAAATACAGTCACAGACCAGCCCTAAGATGTGTCCCTTGGCTGTTTGTAGAACTAGTCAAGCTGATAAGATTATCACATTCTCTGTGTGGCCCAGGCAGATCAGCCCACTGCCCTGCCTCTGCATCCTGGTTACTGGGATTGCAAGGCATGTGCCAACATGACCACCAGCTTTATCCCTGTTCCTATTTTAAATTCATCGAGGGGGAGATAATTAGGAAGTAAAATGTGATGTTAGTACTTATAAAGAGGATATTGAAGACTGTCTTATGTGGAGATGAGTACCTTCCTGTTACTGGACCCCAAATGTAGACTTAACTCTCTAGTCCTAAGCAGAGTGGAAACCTGTGACTGTAGGACCTCCACAGGGAAAGAACCGGGGTGTTTTCTCAGGCAACAGCCTGGGCTACATATGCCTGGTTTTGTCTCTTGTACTAACAGATTGTCCCTCAATCCCTTCTCCCGGCCCTCTCTGCTGCCCCTGTCTTTCATGGATAGAAACTTGCCTGTTAATGCTCAGAAAATGTCCAGCGTTTCATGAGGATATATTTTCTTTTTTCTCAAGTCTACAGACTGGGAGATACTTGGGAAATGGAGAGGCTTGGGAAAAGAGGTATCATTTCCCTTTGGTTCCTGCCATCTTCCCCAAAGGAAGCAGTTAAGTCTCATCTAGGCAACTGTGGCATAGTGGTCAGTTCTCTGAGACTGGTGCAGTGTCCACATGTTGGTCCTGGCCTATACACTCGTTTAAAACATTAAAATACATCTACCTAAGCAGACTCACTGATTAAGTACGGGGAAATTATTATTGAGTAATAATAGCAAGGCCAGCAATAACTCCAGTGTTCACAGACATCTGGCATGAAACAGCTCTGTGATGTCATTGCTGAAGCCAGCTTACTCAGAAGTTACCCTGTCAGTCCCATGGGGACTTGTTGAGAAAGACAAGGTCTGATCACCAATAGAGCAGAAGCTCTCGAGATATGTTCTCATGATGTGTTCTCTGCTTTAGAAAGCACCCATAATATTTTCTCATCAGTCTTTTGAGTCTTTCTCCAATAGAATCTTTTCTGACAACTTTACTGAGGTACAATTTACATCATAAAGTTTACTCAATTGTGTATACAAGTCAGTGATTTTAGTTTATTCACAGAGTGGTATACCAGTATTACCACATCGATTTTAGAGGCTTTCATTATCCTAAAAAGCAAGTTCATCCCTCTTAGCCATTATCCTGAATGTTCTATCCTAAGGAACCACTAGTTTTTCTGCCGAGAGAGTTGCAGGTTCTGGATACTTTAGATGAGTGGTATTTTGTGATTGGTGTTTTCATGTATATTTTCAAAGTTCATCAATATTGAACTTTTAAAATACTTGTGGTTATTAAGTAATATTCCATTATAGCATAAACTACTTTTTATTTACCCATTCATCAGCTGATAGAAGGAAATTCTGTAATAATAAAGTAATCCACCAGTGTTCTTTTTAAAAGTAAAATGGTAGAGCTGGAAAGATGGCTCAGTGGTTATGAACACTTGCTGTTTCTGTGAAAGACCCAAGTTCAGTTCCCAGCACCTGTATCAGGTGGCTCACAATTGCTTCGTAACTCTAGCTTCAGCGGATCCAGCACCTTCATTTGGTCCCCACAGGCATCTGCACTCATGTGTATACCCACACACAGATATACACATGTATACATAAGTAAAAAATAATCTTTTTTAAGTGACATTATCAGAACATATAAATATCAAGTAATTAGAACTGTGGATAAAGTTCAAAGACAAGTCTTTTATAGTAATCACAGGATATGGCCAAAGCTTGAAATCATTTGATGCTGCATTTCACAGTATAAACCAGATTTTCTTATAAGAGATTAAAGTTCCTGAGCAAAGCATTGATTTTTCTTTTATGGTCTTCCAGAATTCATTTTTTATCAGTACCAACAGGGGTGTAACCAGAGATTCAGTGTAATAGGCCTGAAAGTTTTGTAGCAAAAATTGGTAGTAAGAGCATGAACAGAAAAGCAGAAGTAACTAAAAATCATTAAAAGAAGAAATTCTGACCAGGCGGTGGTGGCGCACTCCTTTAATCCTAGCACTCAGGAGGCAAAGGCAGGAGGATCTCTGTGAGTTTGAGGCCAGCCTGGTCTACAAAAGCTAATTCCAGGACAGTCTCCAACGCCTACAGAGAAACCCTGTCACTGGGGGGGGGGGGGGGGGG
>NW_026067926.1:4829929-4851999 GCF_014885135.2 Alexandromys fortis | reverse complement strand
AAGAAGAAGAAGAAGAAGAAGAAGAAGAAGAAGAAGAAGAAGAAGAAGAAGAAGAAGAAGAAGAAGAAGAAGAAGAAGAAGAAGAAGAAGAAGAAGAAATTCAGAAAAGGAAATTGCCAAGTGATGGCTGATTGTGTATTCATTAGGTTGGTGGCACCTGCCATAGTCCCACTTAAAAGTGATTTAATAATAGTCACAAGAATCAGTCCTTTACTATTTAGCGTGACCAAATCAGTGTCGTTGTTTGACTCGTTGCTTGACAAATAAGGGTTTGTTTTAGAGCTATTTGGAGGCAGGCAGATTTTAGTTTTGATTCTTGGAGTCTCTTTATTAGTTCCATGATTTGAGGCATGCAATATCTCTCTGCTATAAAACAGAGGTGATAGCTTAAAAGATGATTTTTGTTTTGTTTTATTTTTCAAGGCAGAGTTTCTGTATAGCCCTGGTTATCCTGGAATTTGCTCTGTAGATCAGGCTGGCCTCCAACTCAGGTCCATCTGCTTTTGCCTCCTAAGTTTTGGATTAAAAGTGTGAGACATCTCTGCCTTGCTCAAAAGATGGTCATTAAGAAAAAATGGAGCAGTGAGGGATCAACACATTGTCTGATACACAGCAAATGCCTGGATATTATCGTAGTTAGTACTATTATAGAGAAAGCCAGACGCCTGGCTTTTTGAGGGTTTCTCTTTTGCATTGTCTGTCTTATTTGTTTACTTATGCCCTGCCTTGTTGCAAAAGAAGATTTAAGACAGCATGGTATGTCTGTAGTTGACTGTTCTTGAAACCCAGCGGGGTCCATTCTGAGCAGAAGGACTGCACAGTAGTGTAGTGGCAATATAAACTTAATGGGATACATGTAAGCACCCAAACTAAGAGAGCCTTGGGTTTATGTGTATCTAGAACAGAGTGAAAATTTTTCCAAGTGAGAGGTATCCAAACATCCTGGGAGAGATGCACAGGCTTAGAACAAAGCAACATATAGTTGCATTCCATTGTCAGTTTTAGCCATGTTATTATTTTTAGACCGATTGCAGGTTTTTGTTTTTAAAAAAGGGTTTCATGTATTCCAGGCTGAGGATGACCTCCCAGGTGCTGAATCACAAGTGTGGCCATCACTCTGGCTGAGATAGCTCTTTGAGTATTTCTTTTGGTTTCACAGCTTTTGTAATACACATGTGAGTTTATTTTCCCCACACTTCACTGCATATACTTAGCCAGTGGGCATCATATATAACATTATGGGGGACATTGGGTGCATAGTGAAATGCTGTTGTCTGTGAAATTGTTATTGCATCATAAATCTTAAATTAAGTAACCTGTGGGTAATTTTTTTATAGACTGACCTTATGCCTTCCTAACTGTTCCCCAGGAGCTCAGGTCACACAGTGGCAGCATGAAGGTGTCAGCTCATACTCACGCATGGAGGTGTCAGCTCATACTCACGCATGGAGGTGTCAGCTCATACTCACGCATGGAGGTGTCAGCTCATACTCACGCATGGAGGTGTCAGCTCATACTCACGCATGGAGGTGTCAGCTCATACTCACGCATGGAGGTGTCAGCTCATACTCATACATATAGGTGTCATTTCATACAGCTTTACTCGCTCATAATGCTTTGGTTATCAGAATGTTTTCTTTCAAACTTGTGCTACTGATGTTTTTTGTTTGGTTGGTTCTTAAGTACTTCCTAGATTTTCCAAAGCTTAATAATTACAGAAGCCATTCCATTTTGTAACAAAATTGGGGCAGTTTCATGTTTAGACCATAGTCTAATAAAGAAGTGCCTGACTAGGAGTCACTTCTCAATAATGTCTCTAATACTGGCCTTCTGTGTGCTCTGTTGTTAACTGTAAGTTATACTGAGTGCTTGCCAGCTTTTCATAGAACAAGGAGAATTATGATGTCCCTCTGAGACCGACTGCTCCAGAACTGACAGAGAGTCTGTATCTGTGTGTCCATGTGTCTGTGTGTATGCACCAGCCAGCATGTATGATTTGCTTCTGTATGTTTCAGTGCATGACCACAGTTCAGTTTTGAGGTAGACATTTCTTTGACTTACTCCTTTAATTGACTTATTTTTAATTAGAAACGTGCTGCACTTTTTTATGTGATTCTTTATGTGACTCGGCTATAAATAAAATGTCACATTTGGCATTTTGACACTTGCTGCTGTATATATTGAGCAGAAGGCAGCTGCTGACTTTAATATAGATCTGCTCAGCTAAGGCCTTAGCCTATAGCCAGAGATTAAACAGGAGTAAAGAAAAGTGCTGTTGGATGACTCAGATAAGAAAAGGGAAGAGCAGTTTGTTTAGGCTCTTTGTTTGCAAGATACTGTTTACTTTGTAGCCTCATGGGGTCAGTTTCACCCATGATGATAGAAGTTCTCTTTAAATAGACCATATTCAGGTCACTTGCGTTAATCAGTTTACTAACTTACAATGGCAGTCTCAAGCCCCTCATAGATGATGCAAAATGTGACTATTTCCTTTATTAATTTCCGTCCTTTTGATAAAGCAAATCTTTATCTTATTATGAATGTTCCTTGCTGTCCCCCAGGTATTCCCTAAATCACTGGGCTTATTTCCATTCTCACAACAAAAGATACACAAGTGTTGGGTTCAAAAGGAACTTGTATTGAATACTCAGAAGGATTTTTAAACTGAAAAATATTTCATTTATTTTATGTGTATGGTGTTTTGCCTGCTTGTATGTTGGTGTACCTTCTGTGAGTCTGGTGCTTATGGAGGCCAGAAGAGGGTGTTGGATCCCCTGGAATAGAAGTTACATATGGCTGTAGGCTGCCATGTAGAGACTGAGAATCAAATCAGATCTTCTCAAAAAGTAACCAGTGCTTTTCTTAAGCACTGAGCTGTCTCTAGCCCTGAGAGTTCTTTAGATTTATTTATTTGATGCATATGAATGTTTTTGCTTTCATCTTTATATGTATACCACTTGCATGGCTAGTGTCTACTGAGGTCAGAAGACAACTCCAGATACAGTGGGACTAAGAGTTACAGAGTGTTGTGAGCCACTGTGTGGGTGCTGGAATTGAACCCAGTCTTCTGTGTGAACAACAGGTACTTTCAACCACCAAGCCAGCTCCAGCTCCTATTTAGAAGATTATATTTAAGCACATGAAAAAAAATTATCCTTGAAGTACCTGTACTCCGCAAAGATAAAATAGTCCAGATGGTCCAGATGATTGAAAAGGAAGTAGGTTTTGAACATAACAGGTGACGCATTTAATAATGCGTATTTAAATAATCAGGAGGTCTTCTGCAGTACTTGTCCTTGAAAGTGGAACTGCATGAGTAAAGGAGGTACAGCAAAGAAATTTCTGTTCCAGTGTATTCCTCTACATTGCTGCTAATTTTATCTTTTCAGAGTACAAGCATAATCATAGTAAATACTTAGCATAGCACTTTGTGACAGATACTGTTCCAGGCTTTATCTGTGTTAACTAATTTAATCCTCGCAATATCCTTATGTAAGTACTGTTTTCACCATGCAGAGGGATGAAAGAGTTATGGGACTTGCCCGCAGAGCTGATCCTAGCCTTTAACACTGCATGTGTACTTGGACAGACACCACGAGTGCATCTGCGTGCGTAAAACAAAAGGCACTTGGCAGTTATGAGCGTGGCTCACTCTCTCCTCAATCTTTGGTCCCATTTTCTCCTTAAAGAGCTCTGTATTCTAGCATCTCTTTGTTACTATGTTCCAAGTACAACTCTCTTCTTACCTCAGATATTTTACTTAAATTTTCTCAGCCTGCAAAGCCCTCATGTTCATTCTGATCCCTGTTTTATCTGCACCCTGCCCATCTGGCAAGCATCTTCAATGGCTTCTCTATAAAGCCTTTGTGATTTCACCTTAACAACTTGCACAGTTCTTGAGGTGCCACGACCATGCCTGTGTCGTGGTTTTTTGTGTGTTTCTTGCAACATATATACATATGTTTATGTAGATAGATTCGTGTGTTTCTTGCAACACACATATACATGTGTGTGTGTGTGTGTGTGTGTGTGTATAGGTAGGTAGACAGACAGACAGATAGATTTTTCTTGCTTTGGTTTCTTTTGAGACAAGGTCTTACACAATAGCCCTGTAAGTTACAAGCTAGACTTGAACTCAGTATAATTCTCCTTCAGCTTGCCTGGTGCTGGGATTTCAGATGTGAGCCACCATACCCAGCTATTACAGTACAGAATTTTTAAAAAGTTCCTTGAGAAAGGGGATATGATGTGTTATTCTTTTTATATTAGGTAGTGTTCAGCCCAAGCTTGCAGATGGCAGGAAAAAAGGAGGTGTCATGGTTGACACAAAGGTTTTGAACCGGAGTTGAAGAGTAGGAGTAGGCACATACAGAGTGCAGTGGCTGGGTGAGGAGTTTGTTTTAGCTATGTTCTGTACGAAGGAAGGGTAAGAATGCCCAAGGGGAAAGGGGCTGGGATATATATATGCATATATCAAGTTCTTCAGTAGTTATGTATTCATAGACTAATTTTTTTGATACATCAGTTGGTTTTCATTTGAAAAATAAGGTATAGCTACCCTATATCATTCCCAACTTTAAAACAATATAAGATGAAATATATATTATAATATATAGGTTGATCAGTTACCTTGTCAATACTAGTTAGATTCCTAAACTAGTCCTTAAGATCATCCTGTAGCTCTTTACTTCTGTAAATAAACACAATGCAATGTTTTAATTCCCCCCTTTTTTCATGTCAGACAGGTAATGTGCCAACATCCCAATAAGGTTTGCAGAGTCACATGTCACACAGTGGCGTGAGCACCCAGTGTTGACTTTCATGAACCAAAAAAGCACTTAAGATTTAACATTCTTGCCGCTGCCTGGCGGTGGTGGCGCATGCCTTTAATCCCAGCACTAGGGAGGCAGAAGCAGAAGGATCTTTGTGAGTTCAAGGCCAGCCTGGTCTACAAGAGCTAGTTCCAGGACAGGCACCAAAAACTACAAAGAAACCCTGTCTCGAAATCTCGAAAATCAAAAAAAAAAAAAAAAGATTTAACATTCTTGTTATCAGAGATGGTAGGTGCATTATAGGTTTCCCTGCACTGTGCTATTTCTTTTATTTATTTTTTGCCTCTGGAAGTAGTTGACAATACTTTTGTCCCTTTTTAGCCCAGAGTTAACTATAATAGTGTGTTTATTCTCCTTCATGGCTCACTGTTCTCTGGCCTCTTTCTTAAGAGCCAGTTGCAGCAAGTTCCCAATTTGACTATTCAAGCAGTCCATACCCAGCCGAAAAGTGCCGTTCCCAGTGCTCATTCCCCACTGACTTGTTGCACAGCTTGTTCCTGAACTCAGCTGCTGGTTTTCTGACCTGGTGGTTTTGCTGGGTGTTTTTGGAAAATCCATTCACTTCTGTAATAAAAATGACCATCTTTTGCCCATGTTGATACAGGGACAGTAGCTCCCTTTCTGTTAGTCTGCTTCTCTTTTAGACATCCAGAAACTTATTAACTTTGTGCTTTCCTGACAAGTCCTTGCCCTTTCCCCATGCTGCTATATAATTCTAATGTATCTGTCTGTCTGTCTGAATATTCAGTCACTTCAATGGGGCTTGAAGGAGTTTTTTTTAAATAAATGTTGATTGAATTTATTGACATTGACTAATGCAATTGTTTTGGACTAGTATTCATACATGCATAGACACACAAGAGATTCAGGGCATATTTATCTAGTATTTTTGAAAATTGTATGAATCATGGCAAAGTATGATATAGTGGTTTTCCTAAGGATGCATATTTCTTAGTTGTTCCATAGAAGTTTTATGTCCTATGACACACATTTATAGCAAGAAGTATGTGGTTAGCTAAGAATGCAAGGAAAAAGCATAGGAGAGCACACCGTAGTCCCGGCATTTGGGATCCTAGGCAAGGAGGAGCAGTACAACTTAGAGGCTGCCCTGTACTGCACAGCCCAGGCCAGCTAGGGGTTCAAAGCAAGACCCTGTATTTGGGGATTGAGGGAGGGCAGATTGCTCATGTTTACTCTCCAATAGCAACCCCATTGCACCAGGAACCACGTATGTAGATGTATGTGTTAATTTTCCTCATTGCTTTAACAAAATACCTGACAAATGCGGCTTAAGAAAGGAGAGGCTTGTTTTGACTTACAGTTTGAGGGTCAGTCTGTCGTGCAGGGAAGGTAGAAGCAGGCAGCATTTTGTATCTGCAAAATGTTTTCAATTTTATTTTATTTTGTATTTGCATCAGCGATAGATGAGTTGGATTGTAGCTCCTCTTCTCTTTATTCAGTCAAGGACCTTTGCCCCTGGAATGGTGTCGCCCACATTTAGGATGAGTCTTCTGACATCAATTAACCCTTTCTAAAACTCCTTATAGACATGCCCGAGATTTATCTCATAGGTGGTTCTAGACCCTGTCGAGTGGACAGTATGAAGGTTTATCTCATAGGTGGTTCTAGACCCTGTCGAGGTCGAGTGGACAGTATGAACGTTTGTCTCATAGGTGATTCTAGACCCTGTCGAATGGACAGTATTAAGCATCATAGTAGGCTTGTGGAAGATGTGTGCAAACTAAACATTCAACATTGTAATTAGTCACACTTATTCTAAGATTTTTGTTTTTAATTGTGTGTGTGTATGTGTGTCCACACATGAGTGCAGTGTCCACAGAGGCCAGGAGAGGGTGTGGCATCCCCTGGAGCTGGAGTTACAGGCAATTATGAGCTACCAGACAAGTGTGCTGGAAACTAAATCCATGCTCTCATACTCTTAACCACTGAGCTATCTTTCCAGCCCCAAGAAATTTATTTTTAAAATAACCCGTTAGTATACATATAATTCTACTGTATAACAAAGGCAAAAGCAAATTTACATATTGATGAGAAGGACGTACTTATTTTGCATGGAGAATTCCGTCTTGGCTGAATATTTGCTACTGTAAGGCATAGAGCGTGATCGACATTGTTCAGTTGATCAGTATTTTGGTTTGATGATTGTCAGAGCTGAGAATGCTACTTCACATAATACATGGTACAAAATGGCAGATGTGGGCTCTGCATTGCAGGAGTGCTTGGCAGTTCTGTCCTAATCCCAAGCCAAAATTCATTTGATGACTTTTCATTAATGAAACTGAAGTCAGCAACTCAAACAGTTTTTAAAATCAAACATTTTTTGACATAGTGTACTCCAAAGATAATTTGATAAATGCTGAAGAAAAACACTAAAAGTCTTTGTTTTCCATTATGTTCAGAAATGTCTGTGTGTACAATAAAAACACCACAGTTCACAACATAGAGGAGTCTCAAACCTGAACTGAGGTATCTCAGCCAGTGTTGTTCGCTTTGCATGGAAAGACAACATTTAATGCAAATGTGTTTAGAAACAAGGATGCAGAACACAGGCCAGCATGACTGAAAACACCTCAGGGTTGTTGTCTGAATTTTGTTTATTGGGCTTTCAGAAACCTTTTACTATGACCAAAAAATTTAAGGCCCTGAAATTCAGTCCTCTGCATCATACAAAGCTGGTGTCTGGAGCTTGTGGTCAGATTCTGCCTGGGCCATTCCTTAGCATGTGTTCATGGGTAACATAACTCAAAGGTCTGTTTGAGGATTACAGGTGTGCACACATACAAAATTTATGGTGCTAACTCTTGAAGAACTTTTGTTTTGGTTTTGGTTTTAAAACAGGGTTTCCCTGTGCAGCTCTGACTGTCTTAGAACTCACTTTGTAGACCAGGCTGGCCTTGAACTCACAGAGATCCACCTGCCTCCGTCTTCTAAGTTCTGGGGTTAAAGGCATGTGCTACCATAGCTATAGTCTTTTTAGTAGCTACAAGCAGCTGTCTTAGAGTTGACTATAAATACTGTGTACTTTTATGTTGTAAGTGTAGATGTTACCGCACCGGAATAGGCATTCCAGCCAATGCAGAGCTTATATGAGAACGGAGCCACCACTTTAGTGAATTAGGAGTTCTTTCTGTTTGAATTATGTACGTGTTTCATATATTCAAAAACTTATACAAAAAGTAAATTCTAACACCGAATACAAATTAAAATTGGGTAACAGAAATATATACCAAATTGATAATATGACTATTAAGGAAAAAAGTTAACTCATTTAGCTTAAAAAAAAACTTTATTACAGGAGGCAGAGGCAGGTGATCTCTGTAAATTCGAGGCTAGCCTGGTGTACATAGTGTGTTCCAGGACAGCCAGGGCTACATAGAGAGACCCTGTCTCCAAACAACAACAACAAACACAGTTCTTCTGTTATTTGTGGGGGGATGGCATGCATGTGGTGACAAGAGCACAGCCTTGGGAGTCCATCCTCTGCTTACACCACCACGTGGGTCCTGGAACCAGACTAGCTTGTCCGACTTGGCAGCAAGAGCCTTTACCTGCTTAGATGACCTGTAGCTTTTGGACAGAGAACTTAAGTTGTGTTCCCTTAATGAGATACAGCCTGAGGACTGTAGGTGCAGTCCTCCTAGAGCCGCTCATGCTCAGAGAAGGAATCTATGGCCTTTCAGGTGAGTCCTGCCCCAGCACCCTGGTCTGTTTAGTACTCCCCTTCCTTTACTGGAAGCATTCGAACCACAGATTTGAACCTTCTCTAAAGGCATGGTGGCACAAGCCTTTAATCCCAGCACTTGGGAGGCAGAGGCACAGGCAGGTGCAGATTTCTGAGTTCAAGTTCAGGCTCTTCTACAGAGTTCCAAGATAGCCAGGGCTGTATACAGAGAAACCCTGCGCCCCTACCCTCCCACAAAAGAATTTAATTCCCTGCAACCATACCCACCTTTTACAACTCTGCCTTCTCAAAGAGCAGTTGATAATCTCTTAAGATTACCTGACAGTTCTGGTCTACATTCTCATTCCTTCTGCTTCACCAGCATCTAGTTTCCTGAGTTTTTTTTAAATGTTTATTTTATTTATTTATTATGTTTATAGTATTCTGTCTAAATGTATGTACTGCAGGCCAGAAGAGGGCACCAGACCTCATTACAGATGGTTGTGAGCCACCATGTGGTTGCTGGGAATTAAACTCGGGACCTTTGGAAGAGCAAGCAATGCTCTTAACCGCTGAGCCATCTCTCCAGCCCTAGTTTCCTGAGTTTTAACTGGTGCCAGGATCGTTTAATTTTAGATCTATCTGATACCAATAACTAAGTAATTTTATGTGCTGGAGCTGCATTCTCATAGACACTGATTCATTGATAATTCGTGTTTGTGTGAGACAATGTAGAGATGGAGGAAGAGAGTGGTAATGAATGCAGTTGGTGGATCTGTGGGTTTGCATGAGCTTGGGGGGAACCTATTTTGAGATGGTTCACCCGTTAAGGAAGGCAAATAAAATAGTGATGAAATAAAAGTGTACTAGCCAGTTGTTACTGAGCTCTGTGTCCTGTGGAAAGGGGATGATTAGGGAAAGTGTAAATAACTTGGGGAGCCAGGCCCTGCTGGGTTGCACTGAGGAAACTGATGGGAGGAACAGAACTGCTGACAATTTTGGTTGGATGTTTCTTATTTTATGTGATAAGTCTCCAAACAATTTTTAAATTACATTATTTTGAAAAATCTCTTCTTTAATGAGCTTAATCAAATGGAATTTCATTTTTTTAAACTACCCCTAAGAAGTCATTGTAATGTGTGGCTCTAAAAAGTAATTTTATATAATATATCAGAGAAATTGTCATGAAGGTCTAGGCCCAAGGTTTCTATACAATTTTAAAAGGAAGTAAGATTGGCAACTATATTAATTTGAAAATGTGCTTTTTATCAGAACTTAAACTATAAAGTAATGCTATACTACTTTATTAAGTACAAAAACACTAGATTACTTTACAGTTTTCTACCCAAAATAGTTCTCCATGGGAAATGCCCCACCTTGTAAATGTCAGTATTGATGAAATATCTTTGCTGGGGTTTCTAAGATTTTGTCTTTAGATAAATATTCAAGAAAAATTGAACTGTTCTGCTCAGATATTCCCAAATAATAAACTGTGAACCTGACTGGAAGCAGACCTGGTACATTTCCTAACCAGGTTCTTCCTAGCTAACAACTAAGTACGTAACTTGTTATTAGGTCCCTTGTTGGTTAAATTGAGAGTCAAATGAGCCCATATGAAGCAGTAATACTGTACTGTGGCTCTCAGAAGCACTCAGTATACTGTCCGTGTTGGCAGTATACTGAAAACTATTGTCCCTTTCTCTCTAACTTTGTGAGTGATTTTTGAGTGCCCTTTATTTTCTTTATGTGTACATGTGTGTATGTGTATTGTGTATGTGCAGGTGTGTTTGTGTACCTGTCTGTACACATGTGAGGAGACCTGAGGTCGAAGTTGGAAGTCTTTTTAATCACCATCCACCCTATTCATTGTGGCAGAATTTCAGCTGAACCCAGAGAGCTCCTATACAGCTAGTCTTTCTAGCCATCTTGATCCTAGGATGCCTGGGTTCTTAGAATTTGAACTCCAGTCCTCACACTTGCACAGAAAGTACTTTCACCACTGAGGCATCTCCCCAGCCTGAGTGGCCTTTATTTCAGTATTAGCAGATTAGGTAGAATTGAGGACAGAACTAGTTTTTTTTTTTCTGAACTGAAACACTTGAGATCCCATTTGAGAAGTGAGAAAGAAAACTGCTAAACACCTACTCCATTGTGCAATCCCAAGAAGACTGAATCTCTAATTTGTTTCTTGCCTTAGTCCTTGCCTGCAGCAACTCTGCCTCAGTATGAAAATGTCTCTGTCCTTTGCAGATACTTGACAGGCTAAGCCAACAGATCATCTCCAGGGCCTTTATTATGGCTTGTAAACCATAACCCTGAGTAGAACATCTGAATACAGTTTTCATTATACCTGCACATTTCTAGATTCACAGTGAGTTGTTATTTTCCTAGGTACTACCATCCAATTCAAGAAATGCATGGTCTCTCACCCAGAAAACAAAAGTATATATAGGTGATAATAGAAATTTTTACTTTCAATTAAACTATCCAGATTTTCTAAAGCGAGAGATAATGCAAGAGTTACAAACTGTCTTTATTATGGGACACAAAAGGAAATGGGAATTCAAAGGGAAACAGACTCACAGAATACAGAACAAGGTGGAAGCTGCCATGTCCCGCCGCTTTACCAGAGAGATGTGAACAGCTGCACAAGCTTGCTTCTGCTCCCACCTCCCAAGAGAGCAAGAGACCCTTCCTCTCCTTCATAAGAGATCATATTCTCACACAGAAACCATACCCTAAGGCTGCTATCCAAAAAGTTATTAGCAAAAAGGAATTCCCACAGCAATTTTCATTCTTGTTTTCCAGTTTCCAGAATAGAATCATTTTACTGAGCGTTATATACATGTATGTATTCATTCATTCTTCAGTGCCCATGGGTGATTGGGGTCAGCAGCCACTGCCATGATGCCCAAGTCTGTGATGTAATACTGAATACTGTCTGCTAATAAACCAGGCTCTCCTTCTGTTTGCTTTTTCATCTCAATTATTTATGATGCATAATGCAGTGGAAGAGCTGAGTAAATCGTTGTGCATTGTAATGTTTTAGGGGTTAATGGTAAGGAAAAATATAAGCTGTTAGTATCCTCAGTATAGGTGCAGTTTTGTTCCCTTCCCTTACCCCTTGAATATTTTCAATATGGGATTGGTTGAATCCTGGGTTGTGGAACATGTGGATACTATACACATTTTCATGCAAATATATGTGTATTCATGTGTGTACAGATGTGTTTGTGTACCTATACATGGTGTGGAGACCTGAAGTTGAGGTTGGAAGTCTTTCTCAATCACTGTCCACCCTATTCATTGAGGCAGAATTTCAACTGAACCCAGAGAGCTCCTATACAGCTAGTCTCTCTAGCCATCTTGCACCTGGGATCCCCTGTCTTCTCCTTCAAAATGCTGGAATTACAGGTTGGCCACTATGGCCACATGGCATTAAATCCTATAACTACTGCACACATAACTATAAATGTGCCTTTTTATTGTAATTATTTAGTTGCATGCAGTAGAAGTTTTAATGTATGTGTTGTAATCATTGCAGCCCCATTATCGATAAGAACTCTGGGATTGGGAAAGAATTTTTTAACATCAGAAGCACACAATTGAATACTCAAAAAAAAAAAATCAAAGTTTATTTTAAGCTTATTTCTGAAACAATTGCTTCCTTTTTAACTGACCTATTAGTATACTGAGTCTGCTTTTGGAATTGCTATATATAATTTACTTCGTGGTATTTCTTTTAAGTTTGATGTTTCAAAAACTTTGCTTCTCAGAAGACTATAGATCCCACAGCTCTTGCTCTGCGTTTACCCTTCAGTCAGCTTTCCTCCCGAGAACTTGAGTGAGCACACATCACCAGAGCATTTCCTCTCCGTCTTCTGGAGTGTTCATGCTGTTTAAAGCCACGAAGGCAGATTGTTTAATGCACATTCCTGACATTTGAAATACCTCTGATTGTGAAAGCTTTCTTTCTCTGAACTGTTAGATGTAAGCATGATTCATAAAATGAAAGAGGGTTCCTGTAGTTCCTCCTCGGTTGAGTTGCCATTTAGTCTTCTGGCCCTGTCACCTGCCTGGCGGTGAGAAATCAGCTCACCTTAATGTCAATGTGTGTTATTGCTAGTTTGTGATTTAAGGAAAGCTGCTTTACCTTTGTTTAGAACTCTTCTTTTTTCAACTTTTACTTTTCCATTAATTTAGACTTCAAAATGTGATATTTAGCATCAGCTGGCCTGGAACTCTACACACTGAGATCTGCTCAAAAGAAAACATGCTATTGCATTTTCAGAGGTTTTTAGGCAGGTGTTTGGTCCTCTGGAAGGGAATTTCTTAATTATCAAATTGCTAGGCATCTTCACAAAAACTACTGATAGTGTAGAAAGACGATTTCCTCAGCTTCCTCCTGCCATAAGCTCATGCTTCTATCCTACGCCCAAATTCTGAAAATTTCCTGGCAAAATGCTTTTCAAGTCCATTAACCATGAAGAAAATCTATACAAAGGTCATCACATGTCATTTCAGACTCTAGATGGAATCTATACTAACTGTCCTGATCCATCATTGGTAAGAATGCACCAAGCTAGTATTCTCTTGGGCTTAATTTTGCAGACCTTCCCGTAAGTAGATATTTACAACCTGTCATGCATCACTGCAGGAGAAGATTCAAATAGGAAGAAGTATTTGAGAATCAAAGCTGGATTTTCCTGCTGTCTTTTGGGCATGATAGAGCTGTTGCAGTCTGGAGTTCACTGCAGCTGTGGTCACCTGCACAAGGGCAAACCAACAAGATCAGTCCACATTCCAACAGGCAATACCAGTTGGACTCATTGGACCACAACAAACATGGGCAGGGAGGTTGTTGGGGATGCACATGAAAGTGGGGAGAGATATATTAGAGTGGAAATGGGGAGGTGGAGGTGATCAAATACATTGTGTGGTGGTTTGAATGAAAATGACCCCCATAGGGTATAGGGAGTGACACTATTGGGAAGTATGGCCTTGTTGGAGTAGGTGTGGCCTTGTGTGCCCATGTCACTGTGGGCTTCAAGTTTCAGATGCTCAAGCCAGGTCCTGGGTCTCCCAGCTGCCTGCCAATTCAGATGTAGAACTCTCAGCTCCTTCTCTAGCACCATGTCTGCCATTCATTGTGCTTCCTACCATGATGATAACAGATTAAACCCTGAACTGTAAGCCAGCTCCAGTTAAATGTTTTCCTTTATGAGCTGCAGTGGTCATCGTGTCTCTTAACAGCAATAAAAACCCTAATAAGACACACTGTATACAGCTTACAAAGTTGTCAAAGAATAAATAAAAGACTTACTTAAAAATCTCTATTTTCGGGGCTGGAGAGATGGCTCAGTGGTTAAGAGCATTGCCTGCTCTTCCAAAGGTCCTGAGTTCAATTCCCGGCAACCACATGGTGGCTCACAACCATCTGTAATGAGGTCTGGTGCCCTCTTCTGGCCTGCAGGCATACACTCAGACAGAACATTGTATACATAATAAATAAATATTTAAAAAAAAATCTCTATTTTCCTGTCAATTTAAACATGGATATATCTGAAAAATGCTTATCCACATAAGACAGATCATTATTTTGCCATTTCAGAGTTTGCTTAGCATGTCTGAACATTAACTACCTCATGTATTTTGTTAGTTAAATTATGTGTCAGTACTTTTTTTCTTTAGCATTAAATATTTCCAGTATTATGTGACTCTTCTTAGAAGGGGACTTTTTTTTAACCCTTATTATGAGATGGCAGAGGTTCACAAAACAGATGATTGGTTTATCCTAATCTTCAAAAAGTACTTGTCATTTACTTTCTGTAGGCCCAGACACAAGAAAGTAGGCCGAGTCTAGTGGGTGATCCAAACAACTGAACGGGTCATTGGGAAGCCGCTGAGAACAGCACTGAGACAGCTCACTGACTGCCTCTGAGACAGGAAGGTTAGCAACGGCTACAAGACAAATGACAGTTTCCCCTCCTTTTAAAAAACTAAATATGTATATTGATTTTTCATTAAAATAGTTGTGTCATTTCTTACCTCTCCTCTCTGCCACCCTTTTCATATATCCTCCCTCCCAAATTCATGGCCTGTTTTTCTTTAATTGTTGTTATTACTTAAAACTTTTAAAGTTATTTGTTTTTTTAAATGATTGACTTTATTTTATTATATGTGCATTGGTGTTTTGCCTGTGTGTATGTCTGTGTGAGGGTGACAGATCCCTGGAACTGGAGTTAGAGGAAGTTGTGAGCTGCCATGTGGGAATTAAACCTAGGTCCTCTGGAAGAGCACTCAGTGCTCTTAACTACTAAGCCATCTCTCCAGCCCCATGTAAATTTTTTTTTTTTTTTTTTGGTTGTTTGGCTTGGTTTGGTTTGATTCTGTTTTTTGAGATGGGGTTTATTTGTGTATCTCTGGCTGTCCTGGAAATTGCCCTGTAGGCTAGGCTGGCCTCAAACCCACCACCTGCCTCTGCCTCCCAAATACTGGGATTAAAGGGATATGCCACCATGCCTGGCTTCTACATTTATATATAAATTCATGAATAAGACAATATCTAAAGATCATGTATGAACTGGCCAAAGAAAGAAGGGGCCTGAGTGTTCCGGGTAGATGGAAACATGCATGCAAGGCCCTAGAGGCCTCTCCACTCCCCACTACATTTTCATGTAGGAGCTTGGAAGCTTGGTGTGTTGCTGAACTGCACTGAAGGCTGGCGTCAGTGACCGTGGACAGGGACACAGGCCCTGAACCATGAAGTGCATGGTTTTATTGTAAGAGATTTCCTGAGATACATTCGTACGCCATTCAACCCATACCTTACAATGTACGGTTTGACACTCTCTGGTTTGTATGGTCACAGCTGTACATCCAGCATCAGCTTAGACTTAGCCAATTGTAGAGCTCTTAGTCCTCACCCCACCTACCCCGGCTAATCCACTTTCTGACTCTGTTTTCTACCTTGTAGAGTTCATATAAAGGGAATCATAATATGTGCTCTTTTATCATTGGTATTTTGCATAACATTTTCAGGTAGTGTCCACATAGTAGCATGCACGAAAATGTAATTCCTCTTGGTTGCAATTCATGGATACATTCTACAGTTTTCTTATTCTAACTGGTACCTTGTTGTCAATGGATATTTGGGTTATTTCCATCTTTTGTGGCCATTATAATGATCCTGTTATGAAAATTCATACCCATACACATTTCATATGGACAGAGATTTTTATTTCTCATGCATATATACCTAGCAGTGATATTGCTGAGTAGGGTAGTAATTCTCTGGCTGTTCAGGGAGCAATAGGCCTGTTTCAGTGTGGTTCCAGTCACTCCTATGTAGGTGGAGACTGCTCATTCATTTCCTGGCTGCCCAGACCCAAATAATAACATAGAAACTAATAATATTAATTACAACACTGGCTGGCCAATGACTCTAGCATATTCCTAACTAACTCAAACATCTTAAAATAACCCATTCCTATTATTTTATATTTTACCATGAGGCTCGTGGTTTACCGGTAAAGTTCCTGGGTGTCTGTCTCCTTTGGCAACTACATGGTATCTCTTGATTCCGCCTACATCTTTTTCAGTCTGGCTATATTCTGCCCTGCTATAGGCCAAATCAGCTTTATTCATTAACCAATAAAAGTAACACATATACAGAAGTACTTCCCACACCACTCTTTTACTTGCCTATGAGTAATGTGGGAAGTTACCAGTTTCTTTTTGATGTTCTGCAGTTTGACTATATGTATAGACTTTGTCCTCCTTTATTTCTGTGGGTTTTAAGGGCTTTTAAAGAAGATTTGTCATGTTTTTTTTTCTTTAATGTGTCTATATTTGTGCTCATATGCATATGAGTTGCCAGAGGAAGATGTCAGAGGCCAGATGAGGACAATAGAGACCTTTGGAGCTGCGGTTAGCAGGCAGTTCTGAGCTGCCTGATATGGGTGCTGGAAACTAAAGTCTGATCCCCTGCAATAGCAGCAAGTGCTGTCGGTTAGTGTGCCATCCCTTCATCTGCTGGAGACTTCTTAAATAAGGCCTGAGAGCTGCTGTTCTCTATGTGATAGCCTCTAGGAGCCCTATGATGACAGAGGGCATGAAAGCATTCTGTGAGCCCGTAATTAGGTCGCAGTTTCAGGAATGTCTGTGTTCTGGGTCGTGGCCCTCACAGGTGTTTCCTGGTCCTTTCCCCTCTGAGACAGGAGACTGGAAGAGTTGGCTATTCAGTTAAGGTGTGGTAAAGTGCCTTCTTTTTTGAGATGGCTGCCTAGTTAGGTTTCAGTGAAAAGATTTCTTTTCAGTCAGTTTGTTTGTTTGTTTTTTGTTGTTGTTGTTGTTTGTTTAAGAACAGATATTCTGGGCTTATTTCAATACAGTTACTGTTCCCTTTCACCAGTTGTGTGTGTGAGGCCACCCCTTGTTGACCTTGTGGGGCCCTAAAAAGCTCCTTGAGACAAACTCGAGGAAGTTGGCTCCTCCCACTACAGGCTGGGCTCTCTTGGAATTTCTTACTCTCAGACCTTGACCACATAGCCCTCAAGAGCCTATCAGGTTACAGTTCGGGTTTTTCTTCTCCATGACCAGCTTCTCATCCCGATTTTGTTTGTTCTATGAGGTGGGTTCTTGTCTTGTATCCTGGAACTAACTTGTGATTCACTTGGCTCAGTCACTCTGCTTCCAGGATTATAGACGTTTACCACCACACAGAAATATTAACGTTTCTGTCTTAGTAAACTCATTGCACCTGGCTGTCTGTCCAGTTTTACAGGTGATGATTTGCCCTGTAACCCCTGTTCTCCAATGGATTTAAGAACTGTTGGCATTTAGTCTGTTCAACACTCTCCTTGTTCTGTGAGTGGATGACAATTCTCAGCCCTTACATGCTGACTGGAAATGAGAAGTTACTACTTACTTTGTTTAGTTTATACCCATGTGTTTTCCTTGTGGTTTGGAAGAATTACTGTTATAAAGGCACTAGTTTCTTAAATATTGGCATATTAATTGCTCATATAGAGGAATATACTTTGTTTTGTATGTTGATCATGCTTCCTGTGAGTTTATTACTTCTGATAGTATTTTAAATGATTTAATTTTCTTTCTTGATTGTTCCTGCTAGAACTTTATTGCAAACCTCCTTGTCCTACTCTTCAATTGGAAAATTTTGTTATCTCTGCATTAAATATAGTAGATATGGATTGGTTGGTTAGTTAGTTTGAGACAGGGTCTTGCCATGAAGCCCAGGTTGGCCTTAAACTTCTGGTTATCCTCCTGTCTCAGTCTTCCCAGTCTCTTTTGGTTTGGTTTGTTGTTGTTGTTTGTATGATGTTTATTTGATTGAGCAGGTTCATTTCTCTACCAGACGAAATGATAACATTTTTATAACTCTACATTATCTGACAAGTGTGTGTTTAACAGCGAACATATATCCAAGTGAAAGAAAAGAGTCCATTCTGTTATGATTTTGTTAATTCATAGTGTGGCATTTAGGTATTTTAAAACATACTTTCAAATGCTGCTTCAAATGAGAGACAAGGGCATAAGAAAGGTAGCATTATGGGGTGCTGAGAAGATGGCTCCATCAGTTAGGTGCCTGCTGCACAAACCTGAGCACTTGAGCTTGGATCTCCAACACCCACATGAAAAGCTGGGCATTGTGCAGTGTGTCTTTAACCTTTGTGCCTGGGGCCATGGAGACAGGGGGATGCCTGAAACTCACTGATCAGCCAGCCTAACCAAATCTATGAGCTGCAGGTCCAGTGAGAGACCCTGTCTCAAAAAGTAAGATGGAGAGAATTGAAAGCACCTGATATCCACCTCTGGCCTCCATGTGCACACACCCGCACAAACATGGATAAACTTATACTGCTCCGGGTTCTCTAGAGTCACAGAACCCATAGAATGAACCTCTCTCTCTTTTTCTCTCTCTCTCTTTCTCTTTCTCTCTTTATAAATATGTGTGTGTGTGTGTGTGCGTGTGTGTGTGTGCTAAGCCGCCACAGAGGGGAACTAAGATGTTGACAGATTAAGGCCAGAGGTGTAGCTCAGCAGTAGAGCACTTTTGCCTAGGATGCTTAAGGCCTTCCTTGGGTTCAGTCCCCAGCACTGGAGAGAGTAGAAGTCAAGAAAGGAGGGTGATAGAGAACTGACCAATTTAAAACTGTTCTTCTTTCAAAAGCAGTGTTAAGAACATTTAAATTCAAATATAAGTGATAAGTTTTTGTTTTTTGGGATTTTTTTTTTCGAGACAGAGTTTCTCTGTGTAGCCCTAGCTGTCCTGGAACTAACTCTTGTAGACCAGGTACGCCTCAGACTCACAGAGATCCGCCTGCCTCTGTTTCCCAAATGCTAGGATTACAGGTGTGCGCAACCCCTACCCTGCTGTGGTATTTGTAAACCACATGCTAAGCAGTGAACAACTTACTCAGAATATGTAAATAACGCTTAGATTCACCAGTACATTTTGATTTTTAAAAAATATGCAAAAGATATGAGTAGACCAAAGATGGCAGATAAGTACAAGAACATATATCATTCTGTCATTGGACATTACAGGGACATAAAACCACAATGAATTCTCTGCCCTCACCTCTACAGTTTTAGAATGGCTCACCAGGCTGATGATACCAAGCATTAGCGAGTTTAGGGACAGCTAGAATTCTCGTTGCTGATGAGAATGCAGAAGGTACAACACTGAGAAACCACTGCTATGTAGCTTTTTAAGGATGTATTTCATGTGTATGAGTGTTTGCCTGCATGTTTGTGTGTAGCACACGTGTGCCTGGTGCAGACAAAGGCTACAAGAGGGCACGCATCCCTGGAACTGGAGTTACAGACGGTTGTGAGACTCTGTGGGTGCTGGGAATTGAACACTGGTCCTGTGTGAGAGCAGCCAGTACTCCTAACTGCTGAGCCATCTCTAGTCCCTTTTCTTATAAGCTTAAATATACATTTATGACCGAGCATTTCCACCCCTGAGTATAACACAAGAAAGATAAAAACATGTAAGTACCTAGTGAGCTGTATACAAAGGTTTATTCATAGTAGCAAACAATATATGATTTCATTATGCAGAGCTGTAGAGGGAGAAAGCTGTGTTGATAGAAAGCAGATTTGGGTGTGATGACCAGTGATGTAGAATGCAGGCCCGTGCCAAACTCATTGAATTGTATTGTATTTTCATTGTTTACAGAACACTCCAGTACGTTTTTTCCTATTAAGTTTCTTTCTTTCTTTTTTTGTTTTGTTTTGTTTTGTTTTTTTCGCCCGGCCCTATTAAGTCTCTATAACCAAATCCATGTAGATAAGACTATGCTACTCTTGACATTTTTCCTCTTTTATTTTATTTTATTTTATTTTTGAGACAAAGTCTCTCTACATAGTCCAGGCTATCCTAAAACTCATTGTGTAGAGTAGGCTGTTCTGGGACTCAGCCACCTGTCTCCTGAGTGGACCTTTGAAGGTGTGTGTACCCAGCCCAAAATTATGCATTTTTTAATGATAAATTTTATTAACTCTAAATTATACTCCAGTAAAGCTTTAGGAAATACCTCATTTGCATAAAAGGGCATGAAGATATTAAGTTATTTTCTCAATTACATGGACAGTGTGCTTTGTGGTTGTTACCTCTCGATTCCCAGTCCCACTACTAACTATGTGTCTTGACACGCAAGGCTCTTGAAATAAAGAAATGCAGCCTGTGTTCTTTTTGTTTTGTTTTTGTTTTTCAAAACAGGGTTTCTCTGTAGCTTTGGAGCCTGTCCTGGAACTAGCTCTTGTAGACCAGGCTGATCTCGAACTCACAGAGATCCGCCTGCCTCTGCCTCCAGATTGCTGGGATTAAAGGCGTGCACCACCACCGCCACCTGGTGAAGCCTGTGTTCTAAGACTTCCTGTATTGTTTTGCATAGAATGTGTGCTCAGTGAGTCTTTGCTGATGGTATGTGAGGTGGCACACCGTGCCTAGTTGACTCGGGCAGAACAGTCAGACATGGTTCATGGTTTGGTTTCAGATTTCTGAAATTCATCAGACCGTCTTTAACAAACGGTTTCCCTACACCACTGTCTCTTTTCTCAAGAGATCACATCTCCCACAAATATAAGATAATTAATGAGGGATTGATTTCTTCCTACAAAAGTTTAAGAAGCGTTTCTGATGTTGAAAATGGAAGGCATTATCATCTTACATTTTAATCCGAAGCCAAATATAACTGCAGTAAAAGCACAGGTTCCTCTTTAAGTAGAACAGCTGTCAGAATTAGAACTCGCAGCTTTCTCCAGAGCGCTCCACTCTAAATCCATGCTCTTCTGTAATGGAGGGACCATATTAATGGCCCAGAATAAACACTCATCTTGGGTTAAACATACTTTTCTTGCATCTGCAGGGGTCCAAGTTTTTATGGTTATTATTTATTTTTAAATACTGTTTAGCACTAATGGGTTAAGAGTAAGACTCTGTGTGAAATATTTGAATGCTTAATTCATGTCTGTCTTATTGCACATGGTACTATAGTAACACTTTGTTATCTCTATTTAGTCGAGGCAACGGAGGTCCACAGAGTAAGTAGCCTTGCCCAGTTCTGATGTCTGGTAGGGGTAGATACAGATTTTATTCTTAATCCAGGGACTGAACTCTAACCACTAATATTCTGCTTTTCTGACAATATGATGGATATATGACCACATAGTTTAGAATTTGGTTTGCTGTCAGTGTCACTGTGCTTAAAGAAATTAAGGAAGTATAATGTATGAGAGAAGTAATTTAGAGCTGTTTAATACTGAGGTATAAACTAGTTTAAAAACAACCCAACATTCGAGACCAGCCTGGTCTACAGAGCTAGTTCCAGGACTGGCTCCAAAGCCACAGAGAAACCCTGTCTCAAAAAAAAAAAAAAAAAAAAAAAAAATAACAACAACAACAACAAAACAACCCAACAGTGATCTTGACTGACCTGGACATTGTAACATGAGGCTTTGCTAAATCCAGGAAAGTTGCTTATTTTGATTATGCATTCACTTTAAAGTAAAATGTATGCTTTGACAGTGCCATACATGATTATATTTCAATCATATTCACCTCCCCTTCCCCTCTTTTATCCCCTTCTTACTTCCTCGAGAGTCCTTCCCAACAATTCCTATTTTCATGTCCACATATACATATATGGACATAAAATACACACATACGGACTTAATGGGAGTTTAGTGAGGGTTGCTCGACTGTGCAACTTACCGGTGGCCACACCCCCAGTAAAAATTATTACCATTCTTCCAGCAGCTATTAAATGCTCAACCAGGAGTGGGCGTCTTGGCCTTCGGCCATCCATGCTGGAATGTTGATGTATTCCCACCTGGGCAGGTTTGTACAGGTGCGCGCTGCTGTAAGATCACAAGTGCAGCAGCCATGCCACGTCAGAAGAAGCAGTTCATAGCACTCTTCACCAGCCTCCGGCTCCTACATTCTTGCCACCACATGATGTTCCCTGAGCCTCAGCAGGTCGTGTGTGTGTGTGTGTGTGTGTGTGTGTGTGTGTGTGTGTGTGTGT